>NC_083106.1:39349901-39617401 GCF_949774975.1 Lagenorhynchus albirostris | reverse complement strand
ATAAGAGGTTAGATAATTATAAGTTAGGAGATATAAAAATATAAGAGTTTGGGGAAATTTCAGACTGAAATCTCTATAACTGACCACTGCAACTAATGAAAATGTCCCTTACTGAAAAGGAACACACATTTTGTCCTCAACATAATTCTCATTTACTTAACCATCCCTGTTCTCCAAATTACCTCTTACAGACCACTTTTTTCTTTTTCTACCTAAGTTTTCCTTCTACATGTATGACCATTGTCTTGTTATACTTTATTTCATTAAAAATGTTTCTAAGATAATTCTATTGATATATGTAGAAAGTTTGAGACCTTTTGAATTCAGTATTTATGAAGTAAAAATGCTTGATAGTTTCGCAATCTTAAATAATCAATAACATGTACTTACAAAAAATCATCATTAAATGAAAAATAACTGATAAGTATCTAATGGTAAAGAATAAAGATAAAATTAATTCACGTAGCAATTATCTGTCCACCTAGAAAAAACCTAATGTTGGTTTTGGTGTATGTATGCATATGCGTGCATATGTGTGTCTGAGGGTAGCAGGGGGAGGGAAACATATTTTAAATTCAAGGAAAGATTTTAGCTTAAAACAAAAAGTTGGATTTCCAGGAAGAATCACACATAGAGATATATTTATATAACTTGCATTTTCTAAAGTCCAGAGCTTCAAAAGTCCCATTATTGTGAGAAAGAAAGCAGCTATATCTTGCTTTAAAATATTAACTTATATATAGTAGAGACTTTTTTAAAAAGAGTGTTATGATAGAATCTTTCATGGAAACCTTTTATAAAAATATTTGATAGTTTAGAAAAATATGAAGGTATAGGCAATTACATTAAATGTTTTTAAAAAGTATCAAAGCTCTGTATTAACACACAGTAACTTGAACTTTTATTGACTAAGTAAGATATAGGAATATCCAAAAAAAAAAAAAAAAAAAGCCCTTTTGGCACAGCATACTGGCTGAAAGCAAAATTTTGTAGCCAGGCAGCTTAACTTCATATCCCAGGCCCACCACTCTCTAGCACCACTCACCAGCTGTAAAATCTTGGGTAATTTATTTAACTCAGTGCCTTGGTTTCCTCATCTCTAAAATAAAGATAATACCTACCTCTCAAGGTTGTTTTTAGGATTTCATGAGTGTCTAGAAAAATATCTGGCATTAGACACACCATCAAAGTTGACCATTAACTTTCAGCCAAAATTTTTCCTCTAGAAGTAAAGTTACTTACTTTTAGGAAAACCTGCAGATCTTGAATCTGAGTGTGCTGTAGAATGTCTTGTTGTAGATGTTTGAATATAGCTATACAGATATACACTTGATAATCAGGACCAAGGAAAATACAAGTAGCAATATAATGGCAGATTTCTATCCAATCTAAATAATTCCAAAAACACTGAGTTATCCATTGCAGGCAAATCTAGGGAAAGAAAAAAAAAAGAATTTAGTTCATTAGAAAGCTTATAAAGCCATATTTGACTTTTAAAAAACAGTACCCAATAACTCACACAAAACCAATGAAGAGCTTAGCATTTAATCAAAATAAAAAGACATTTTGCATACAAGAAGCCTAATAAGGATGCTTCACCTATTTGCCTAATGTGTGAGAAAAGTTTCATGGCCTTGGGATTCAGGACTTAGGGGTAACTGGATGGTGTTCACACTGTTCATTATGCTATTGCTAAATGCCTTATTTAGTCATATTTTCCTCCTCTTACCATAACACCAGTCTGCTCTCTACAGATAACAAATGCTGAGACTATTTTAATTCAGAGATCGGAGCTTTTTCTATTCTACCTATAATCACAGCTGTATAATTATGCAGATGATGATTGCTAAATATGCATATGGACTCTTGGTGAATCAGAAAACAATTTAAACCAACTAGAATTATATAACATAAAAACTGAGAGCTAATGAATAGAATTCAAAAATGAGACTTTTTACAAAAATCATTTACTTTACTTTCTGAATAATATTTTTCAGATTATAAAAGTAATACATACCCATCACAAAAACAAACAGAAAACTTAAAAAAATACAGTGATTAACATTGTTAATATTTTGGTACATTAATGTTGCAGGTGGAATTGTGTCTCCCCCCAAAAATACGTCAAAGTCCTAAACCCCAGGACCTATGAATGTGACATTATTTGAAAACAGCGTCTTTACAGAGGTAATCAAGTTAAAATGAGGTCATTAGGGTGAACCCTATTCCAATATGACTGGTATCAAGGAAACTGAACAATCTGAACACACACAGAAGGCAGAAGTTGAAAGGACACACATGGAGAATGTCACGTGAAGACAGAAGATTGGAGTGATGCATCTATAAGCCAAGGAATATCTAAGGCTACCAGAAGCTAGGAGAGGGCCATCAAACAGTTCTTTCCCCAGTGCCTTCAAAGGGAACAGAGCCTTGCCAACACTTATCCCCCAAAACTGTGAGATGATAAATTTCTGTTGTTTTAAGTTATTGACTTTGTAGTACTTTGATACTACAGTCCTGGGAAACTAAGACAATTACTTTCCAATATTTTTAATTTATGATTTACAATTTACCACTGAGGAAAGATTTCTTTGATTGAACCTCTCTTCCCTATAGTTTTGTTCTTTAGAGGTGGGAAGGAACGGAGGAGATATGGAGGCTTATCTCACTTTGTCATAGATAAAGTAGACATACACAAATTTTCCTTTTTGTTCCACTGTTTTGACCTTTAAAAAGTATATTATTGAACAGTTTCTAAAATTTGCTTTTATTTCCCTGATTCAGTTTAGAGGGATGCTGCTTCTGCTTTTAACTGCCTTTATCAAGGTGTATTGGTTTGCTGAGGTTGTCGTAACAAGGTAACAGACTGGGTGACTTAAACAACAGAAATTTATCTTCTCTAGATTTTGGAGAAGCCCACGGTTAAGGTATTGGCAAGGTTGGTTTCTTCTGAGGCCTCTCTCCTTGGCTTGTAAATGGCCGTCTTCTCCCAACGTTTTCACATGGTCTTTCTCTTGTACGTGTCTGGTGTCCAAATTTCTTCTTATAAATACACTGATAATATTGGATTCAGACCCACCCTAATGACCTCATTTTAACTTAATTACCCCTTTAAAGACTCTGTCTCCAAATACAGTCTCATTCTGAGGTACTGAGGGTTAGGACTTCAACATATGAATTTTGCAGGGGGGGTGCAGGGAGGGAAGGGCACAAATCAGCGCATACCAGATGGTATCATAAAATTTTTGTTTTCCATACATCATTACTCATGTCAACCATTAACCTTTTAATTTCAGGCTATTATAGGCATATATTTTCATCTCATTTTCTGGTCATAGTTCTTATTATTGATAATGCCAACTATACATGACCAAATTTTTTTTTTTTTAACTTTAATTCTGTTTCAGGTATCAGATTTTCCTTTACAAATATTATGTTCCCTTCTATTATGTTTCAAAATCTTTTCATAGAGCCCATCGGTTAACTCAATATTGAATTAAAATATATCTGTGAACATCCAATATTTGTCAACAGGAAGGATATATTTAATTTCCTTTGGTCACAACTTTACTTTTCACTTGGCAGCAACAGGATTCTTCTCCTAGATCTTGACCTGGAGGGAAGGTTGGTATGCAAAGCTCATCACCAACTTCCACTGCCTAATCAAGTATCCACACAGTATAGCTCAGCTGCCCTGGAGAGGAAATACATCTCTTGCTCCTACTTGACTAGATGGCTTGAAAGAGTCAGTGGTTCTTTGACTAGAAGCAAAACGTTTTTAATTCCCTAATGCACTGCTGCCAGGCTTCTGTCTGTTCTTTGCTACAGATGTTAATACCAATCAACTTAGGGCCACGCTTTGTTAATGAAAATGAGAGACTCTGGATGAATGAAGAAGGAGAAACAACTGAAGAGTGAAAATTAATACAAATGATCCAAGTAGCCAGAGAAAGCAGTTCCCATTCAGTTGTCAGCTTCATAGGTGACTAGCAAGTTGACAGTAATGAAGGGGTAACAGTTTCTATCTTCTTTCTAGTTGGCCTATTCTACAGGTTGAATGGTGTGGAACTGTTGTTCGTCAACTCATTTTGACCTTTAAGCCTAGCAATTTTATATGATTCAAACAAACATATCCAAAGTCAAAATACTTATTTATCCATAAAGCTTTACCCATATTGGTTAAAAAAAGTTGCCCCCAAATCTGCAATTACTTATTTATTATACATAGTTTCTAATGCAGTGGCAATTTTCTGGCATCTATGCAACATTCATGCAGTGTTTTCTATACAATGTCTATTTTTTTCCATTAAATGGAGAATAATACCAGCCTTTTCTACACATAGGAAATTTAGGAAAGGAAAAAGCGATTATAATTGAAAGCACTCTGAAAATATATCAAGTGCTATGTAAATGTTTTTCTATAACAAAGGTACAAATGTTTATTATTTAACAAACATTTATGTACCTAATCTACAAGTGTTATAATTCTTCTGTGAACAAAAGACATTTAGTTCCTGCTCTCATGGGACTTATATTTAAAGAGGAGACATACACTTTTTAAATATATGACCTTCTTCACTTGGTAGGAACTGTATCTGCTATTGCTATTATATGTGTAAGATACTCCAGAATTATTAAATTGTAATAGAATTCTAAAACACTATTCCCCTGGAAGAATGCTGAACCATGAGTTAAGGAAGTAACTTCTCTATATTTATAAAATGAAATAGTCCGTGAATCAGCTGACAGTCTAGGACTCCAACAGGACAAAAGAAATAGTATGTGTCCAAATAGACATGATGAACTTTTTTCTTTAACATTTTTATTATGGAATTATTCCAAATATACATAAAAGGAAAAAAGCAGTACATGAACCAGACTCATCAAAGCTTCAAAATTCTGACTGGCTGATATGTCTGAAGTCCATTTTCCTGTATAGGTTTCCCCTCTTTAAAAATTTTAAGATACAACACATCGTAAATTCCTATATGTTACATCTGTGTTTGCTTTAAAACAAACTGAATTAATTTTTCATTTCATTTACCACACATGACAAAAATAACAATCCAGAATAATAATACTAACATGACCACAAGCAATATAATTACTTAAAACAGTAGTATTTTTGCTGTTTTATTTGTCATTTAGACAATGTATTACTTGGCATGTACAGTCAAATTACTGTGTTTTAAAGTGCCTTTTAGGGTGTGGAGAAAAAGAAACCCTCCTATACTGTTGGTGGGAATGTAAACTGGTGCAGACCCTATGGAGAACAGTATGGAGGTCCCGTAAAAACTAAAAATAGAGCTACCATATGATCCAGCAATTCTACTCCTGGGCATATATCTGGAGAAAACTCTAATTTGAAAACATACATGCACCCCGATGTTCACTGCAGCACTATTTACAATAGCCAAGACATGGAAGCAACCTAAGTGTCCATCAACAGATGAATGGATACTGAAGACGTGGCACATATACACAATGGAATATTACTCAGCCATAAAAAAGAATGAAATAATGCCATTTGCAGCAACATGGATGGACCTAGATATTATCACACTAAGTGAAGTAAATCAGACAGAGAAACACAACTATCATATGGTATCACTTATATGTGGAATCTAAAAAAAACGATATAAATGAACTTATTTACCAAAACAGAGACTCACAGACATAGAGAACAAACCTATGGTTACCAGAGAGGATAACAGCAGGTGTGGGAGATAAATGAGGAGTTTGGGATTAACATATACACACTACTATATATAAAATAGGTAAATGACAAGGACCTACTGTAGAGCACAGGGAAGTATATTCAATGTCTTGTAATAACCTATAATGGAAAAGATTCTGAAAATAACATATATATACATATATATATACACACACATATATATGTATGTATAACTGAATCACTTACACAACATTGTAAATTAACTATAATTTAAAAATGGTTAAAAAAAATAAAGTGCCTCATAAGGTTATACTATCAAGTGGGTACTGTTAGGTTCATTTAATTATATGTGTTTATATTATATGAACTATTTAAATGACTCCAAAGTAAAAAGACAAAGTAAGGTATATTTCCTGATTCTTCAGCTTATTCTTTTCCCTATCCCTATAAGAAATCGTTTAACAAAATATGATACATTCTTTCATGTTTTTAATATAAGGATATTTGTACATGTATTTATATCTCCACCCTTTCTCATACAAATAGTAATGTACTAAACACTCTTTTTTGTCTCCACCTTTTTCTCACTTAAAAAAAGATCCTGTATATCACTCCATGGCAATATACAGAGGTACTTCTCATTCATTTTTATAACTGCATAGGGCTACCCTGTGGATAAACCATAACTCATTCAACAATCCCGTTTATGGACACTTGCATTATTTCTAGTCTTTTGATACTATATGCTATAAAAACATATTTGTTTTTATATATATGTTATATAAAAACATATTTTATATATATATAAACATATATATGTTTATATATATGTTATATATATATATGTTTTACATACATTTTCCATATTTTTGTCCGTGTATCTCTGGGATAGATTTCTATAAATGAGACTGCTGGATGAAAGGGTAAATGCACATATGTTTTTGCTAGATACTGCCAAATTCCCTCTTATGATAAGTCTCAAAAATACACTATATTTTCAAAACCAAGCAGTTGAGGCCTTACAGTCATTGAGAAAATATTATTAGTAGTTTACGGAATAGGTTACAAAGAAAGCGAAACAAACTAATTATGTTTTTATAGTAAACCAATGTTCCTTACACTGAATTATAATTTGAAACATTTGAATGTCTTTTTAGGATAAAGAGGGAGGAAAATCACTTATACAATATGCATCAAAACGTACCATAGCCTTCCTAGAAAATTTTGCTCCTTAATCATACTTAAGCTTATGCCAAAGCACATTAAGATGCAACACTGAGACAAACATAATTATTTTAGCTGAGGTAAATTATTCTCACTTGTATCTAGATATAAAAAAAACAATCTTCAAAGTATTTACTTAATTCTTAAGTAAAAACATTGGTTAGAGCAATTACTTATGGATACCTGATTAAGTCAAAATAGGTATGCTCTAAATGATCAAGTTTTATGATACAAAGACACTTTTTAACAGCTCTTCTGGCATTATTTGTTCATCATAGAAAGAATATTAGTAAAGTAAGATGTGGTTTAAAGTGAAGTCCTCGCTATCAGGGTGATATCAGTAAGTCAATTAACTCACTTCACTGATCCTGAATTTCTCCATTTGTCATGAAGTTAAAATTTTAAATGAAATAAGATCTGGAAACACACTTTTTATACTGCAAAAAGTTGTTATAAATAAAAAGGTAGTTTTTTTTTTTTTTTTTTTTTTTTTTTGCGGTACGCGGGCCTCCCACTGCTGTGGCCTCTCCCGCCGCGGAGCACAGGCTCCGGACGCGCAGGCTCAGCGGCCATGGCCCAGGGGCCCAGCCGCTCCGCGGCACGTGGGATCCTCCCGGACCAGGGCACGAACCCGCGTCCCCTGCATCGGCAGGCGGACTCCCAACCACTGCGCCACCAGGGACGCCCAAAAGGTAGTATTTTTGTTGCACTTCTAGACAAGACACTGTGTCAGACACTTAAAGGACTTGAAGATAGGTCAGGCACACATACCTTTAAGGAACTTCAACTAGTAAGAAAGAGGTAAACACACAAATAACGATTCCACAAAGAAAAAGATATATTTCTACCAGAAGAATAATACAGAAACTGCATACAAATTCAAAGCAGAATCATCTACTTGTAGGTGATCCAAAAAGCTTCCATTTGGACAGATATCAAGGATAAATACCTGACAAGTAAAGATGGGGCACAAGGAGGGAGAAGGTATCATTTTAAGTAGCAACATCAACAATGTGAGGAAAGGGAAAGCTTGGGGACACGCACATTTAAGAATGTGACTGAACAAGGGGCATTCCCAGTCTTGAAATTTAGATTTACATTTGTATAATTTTGCATTTTACAAAAGCACTATGTCACAAAATATGAAATAATAAAAGAGTTTTCTTTAATCCTGCTTTCATGGTGGGGGTAAATATATTCAGAGGATTATCCATGTTAGCCCACTTGCTGACACAGTATAGTACAATAATCACTGATATGCAGAATCACGACCCCAAGGAAAAAAAGATAAATTATTAAAGATAAAGGGTACTGCTTAAAGCACGCAAATTACTAAAATACAATAAAGTTTTTGTTACCAAAGAATAAAATTGGTCAAAAAGTTAGTTAGAACATGTGATTTTCTGTTCATTTAAAAAGAAAAAATATATATTTGAATTTTGATTTTCCTTCCAATCTCGGTTACTCAAACTCTAATCAACAAATATATATTTCTAACTACATTTAATTTTTTGTATTCTAGTTAAGCTTATTATTTTTACTGTAGAGATCTGTATATTTTATTTAACAGCCTGATCACAAATTCCTTCATTAATCAACCAATCCCTTAGTGTCTATAAATACGCAACTTCAAAAAGCACCGCTCCTAATTAGATGAGAATAAATAAGCTTTGAAATACAAAATTTGTACCCAAATAATTACTTAACCACATATACCTAGTTACTTAAAAGTTGTTCTCATAGTTCATAATTAGCAATAAAACGGCAAATAATATAAACAAAGCAATGATACACACTTAAGGCACAAAATGATTAGCTCACATAAGGAGCCATTAAAAAGGCATTTTTACATTAGATAAATTTAAGAAACATACTAACATTACTACTCAGAAATAATGCAGTAGTTTTTATTAGGTAAACCTGCTACATGTATGCAGTTTCAAATTGATAAACATATATCAAATTGTTAAAGAGATGCCAAAATGATAAAGAGGTACCAAATTCATATAGTGGGGCCTTAGGTATTGCAAGTTTTTCCCCACAGTTTTTAGTAGTCCATTCTTAAAGGTTATATGTTAGCAATTTAATAAATGATTGGAGATATTAGACAATATACATCATATTAATCAAGACTAGAATGACACAAGGAACTCTCAGGAACATACTGCTCCCTGGCTTGAATTATTAAAAAAAAAATAGAAAGAATGGATTGTTGAGCTTATAGTAAATATTTAAGTAACTACTTCCAAGCAGAATTAAACATTTTCTGTTTCAAAATTCTCACAAGTGTTTTAGGTACATACACAGTAAGAGCTAGAATTGGCACAGAAAGAATTGGCTTTTCCACTACATGCAATTCCTCTGTTATATTTAGACTTCTTATTGAACTTCAGGAAATTTAAAATTCAGCAGGCAGAGTAACCTGATGCAAGTAGTTGTAATAAATGACATAAGGTCTCTTCAAAATAAGTATAAAGGCACATATCATAATGTCAGGAACTATACTGTCTAGTTAAAAGAAAAAGACCTCCAGTAGGACAAACCCAAAGGAATGCAAAGATAGTTTACTATTAAAAAATCTATCAACATGTCCTATAAACAGGTCAAATAAGTTCCAAGATCAAGATAATCTTAACCATAAAGGAAGTTGACAAAATTCAACATTCTCACTTGATTAAAGAAATTAAAATTCAATACCTTACATAGACTAGAAAGATTCTTCCATAGCATGACAGGGAAAAATACTCTCCATAAATAGTTACTACTTAATGGTGAAATGCTGGATGAACTCCCAGTAATCATTCAAGTCTAAAACAAGTAAGCCACTATTACTTAGTATTATACTGGAAAATTTTCCAAAAATTTTCTGTTGAAGTATAGTTGACTTAAAATGTTATATTAGTTTCAGGTGTATAACACAGTAATTTGATATTTTTACAGCTTATACTCCATATAAAGTTATTCTACAATACTGACTATAATTCCTATGCTGTAATCAACAAATATATATTTCTAACTACATTTAATTTTTTGTATTCTAGTTAAGCTTATTATTTTTACTCTAGAGATCTGTATATTTTATTTAACAACATGCTTACTTAGTCGTGTGCACTTCTTAAACCCCTTCACCTATTTTGCTCCTCCACTCAAACCTCTCCCCTCTGGTAACTACTAGATTGTTCTCAGTATCTGTGAGTCTGCTTTTGATTTGTTATATATGCACCTTAATGTTCATATTCAGCACTATTTATGATAGCCAAGATATGGAGGCAAAATAAGTGTCCATCAACAGATAAACTGGATAGAAAAGATGTGGTACATATATATACAATGGAATATTATTCAGCCATAAAAAAGAATAAAATTTTGCCATTTGGGACAACATGGGATGGACCTGGAGGGTATTATGCTTAATGAAAAATTACATAATTAAAAAAAGAATGAAAGAGAAATAAAGTATATTAGAAGGTTGGAGGAAAAAATTAACAAAAATCTAGAAAAAACATATAACCAAATTAACATACAAAAGCTAATGACTTTACTAGTTATTAATAATAACCAAAGAGAAAATAGAACTGAAAAAGAGATCAAGCTAAACTAATTAGAAATATCTGTAATGAGAAATGTACTACACCTCTTTGGAAAAAGCTTTACAACTTTAGTAAAATATAACATAAAGAAAATAAATGTCAAAGCTTACCATGTTCCTAGATAGGAAAGTTGAGTACAGTGAGGATCTATAGTTTAACATAATAGCAATCTAAATTTCAAACTCAAATGCCCACTTTGAACTGGGAAAAATTACCTTAAAGTGCACATAGAGGAACCATTAGGTAGAAATAGCTAAACTAATTTTTTAAGGACAGAGTTAGCAAGGAAATGATAGGCTTACTCTTACTCCACTTTAAGACACAATATAAAGTTACAATAAGTAAAATACAATAGTAAATAAGTAAATGGCCAATATATTACAAAAATAAACGTAAAATATTTATTACTCAAGAACTGAAGAGATTTGGATAGTGGTAGTTACATTTAAAGACTATTTACAAGTTAATAGGAAACACTAAGACAGGTGGGCAATTAATAAAAAGATACATCTAATTAATAAAGCTATGGAATTATAATCAACCTTATTAATGTTTAAAAAACTCCCCAAACCTCCCAAATTTTAAAAATTTAGCAATTAGCTTTAAAAAAGCCAAATACGTGGTCCTGAAGGACAGAAAGTCTCTTCATTTTTCTTAGAAGAAAAATCAAAGCAATTTGATAATATGCATCAAGAGCCTTAAAAGTGTTCATATCTTTTTGATTAAGTATTTCTACCTTCTGGGACTCTGACCTAAAGATTCTAAAATTAGAAAAAAGGTTTAAGTTCTACAATAATAAACTTGAGCCTGATAACACAGTGAAGAAACAATCCACACTCCACCAATGAAGGACTAACCATGCACAGGAGGGAGACATCTGTGGCTACTGCATATGACATTTCCAATTCCAGGCCCTCAAAAAATCATTAAACCTTCCCAGTACCCCAAAAGCAGAGACAAGAACGCTAATTGTTAGATAAGATAGAGTATCTCACATACCAGATACACAGTGGTGATGAGAATTCTTGCCCTTAGTTACCCTACTTAATCCTTACAGAAGCCTTATGGAGGAGATATTATCATCGCCATTAAAAATGCAAATGGAAATCAAAAGAAAGCTGGAGTAGCAATTCTCATATCAGACAAAATAGACTTTAAAATAAAGACTATTACAAGAGACAAAGAAGGACACTATGTAATGATCAAGGGATCAATCCAAGAACATAATAACAACTGTAAATATTTATGTACCCAACATAGAAGCACCTCAATACATAAGGCAAATGGTAACAGCCATAAAAGGGTAAATTGATAGCAACACAATCATAGTAGGGGACTTTAAAACCCCACTTTCACCAATGGACAGACCATCCAAAATGAAAACAAATAAGGAAACATAAGCTTTAAATGACACACTAAACAAGATGGACTTAACTGGTATTTATAGGACATTCTGCCAAAAAAACAACAGAATAAACTTTCCTCTCAAGTGCTCATGGAATATTCTCCAGGAAACATCGTATCTTGGGTCACAAATCAAGCCTTGGTAAATTTAAGAAAATTGAAATCGTATCAAGTATCTATTCCGACCACGCTATGAGACTAGATATCAATTACAGAAAAAAATTTGTAACAAATACAAACACATGGAGGCTAAACAATACGTACTAAATAACCAAGACGTCACTGAAGAAATCAAAAAGGAAATCCAAAAATACCTAGAAACAAATTACAATGAAAACACAATGACCCAAAACCTACGGGATGCAGCAAAAACAGTTCTAAGAGGGAAGTTTATAGCAACACAATCCTACCTCAAGAAACAAGAAAAATATCCAATCAACAACCTAACCTTACACCTAAAGTAAATAGAGAAAGAAGAACAAAAAACCCCAAAGTTAGCAGAAGGAAAGAAATCATAAAGATCAGATTAGAAATAAATGAAAAAGAAATGAAGGAAACAATAGCAAAGATCAATAAAACTAAAAGCTGGTTCTTTGAGAAGATAAACAAAATTGATAAACCATTAGCCAGACGCATCAAGAAAAAAAGGGAGAAGACTCAAGTCAATAGAATTAGAAAGGAAAAAGGAGAAGTAACAACTGACACTGCAGAAATACAAAGAATCATGATACATTACTAAAAGTAACTATATGAAAATAAAATGGACAACCTGGAAGAAACGGACAAATTCTTAGAAGAGCACAATCTTCCGAGACTGAACCAGGAAGAAACAGAAAATATAAACAGACCAGTCACAAGCACTGAAATTGAAACTGTGATTAAAAATCTTCCAACAAACAAAAGCCCAGGACCAGATGGCTTCACAGGCAAATTCTATCAAACATTTAGAGAAGAGCTAACACCTATCCTTCTCAAACTCTTCCAAAATATAGCAGAGGGAGGAACACTCCCAAACTCATTCTGCGAGGCCACCATCACCCTGATACCAAAACCAGACAAAGATGCCACAAAGAAAGAAAACTACAGGCCAATATCACTGATGAACAAACATGCAAAAATCCTCAACAACATTCTAGCAAACAGAATCCAACAGCACATTAAAAGGATCATACACCTTGATCAAGTGGGGTTTATCCCACAGATGCAAGGATTCTTCAGTATATGCAAATCAATCAATGTGATACACCATATTAACAAATTGAAGGAGAAAAGCCATAGGATAATCTCAAAAGATGCAGAAAAAGCTTTTGACAAAATTCAACACTCATTTATGATAAAAACCCTCCAGAAAGTAGGCATAGAGGCAACCTACCTCAACATAATAAAGGCCATATATGAAAAACCCACAGCCAACACTGTTCTCAATGGTGAAAAACTGAAACCATTTCCACTAAGATCAGGAAAAAGACAAGGTTGCCCACTCTCACCACTATTACTCAACATAGTTTTGGAAGTTCTAGCCACAGCCATCAGAGAAGAAAAAGAAATAAAAGGAATCCAGATCAGAGAAGAAGTAAAACTGTCACTGTCTGCAGATGACATTGATACTATACACAGAGAATCCTAAAGATGTTACCAGAAAACTACTAGAGCTAATCAATGAATTTGGTAAAGTAGCAGGATACGAAATTAATGCACAGAACACTCTTGCATTCCTAAACACTGACGACGAAAAATTTGGAAGAGAAATTAAGGAAACCCTCCCATTTATCACTGCAAAAAAAAGAATAAAATACCTAGGAATAAACCTACCTAAGGAGACAAAAGACCTGTATGCACAAAACTATAAGACACTGATGAAAGAAATTAAAGATTAGAAAAACAGATGGAGAGATATACCACATTCTTATATTGGAAGAATCAACATTGTGAAAATGACTATACTTACCCAAAGAAGTCTACAGATTCAATGCAATCCCTATTAAACTACCAATGGCATTTTCCACAGAACTAGAACAAAAAATTTCACAATTTGTATGGAATACACAAAAGACCCCGAATACCCAAATCAATCTTGAAAAAGAAAAACAGAGCTGGAGGAATCAGGTTCCCAGGCTTCAGACTATACTAAGCTACAGTAATCAAGACAGTATGGTACTGGCACAGAAACAGAAAAATAGATCAAAGTTACAGGATAGAAAGCCCAGGGATAAACCCACACACAGTATGGACACCTTATCTTTGATAAAGGAGGCAAGAATATACAGTGGAGAAAAGACAGCCTCTTCAATAAGTGATGCTGGGAAAACTGGACAACTACATGTAAAAGAATGAAATTAGAACACTCCCTAGCACCATACACGAAAATAAACTCAAAATGGATTAAGACCTAAATGTAAGGCCAGACACTCTAAAACTCTTAGAGGAAAACATAGGCAGAATGCTCCATGACATAAATCACAGCAAGATCCTTTTTTACCCACCTCCTAGAGAAAGGGAAATAAAAACAAACATAAAGAAACAGGACCTAATGAAACTTAAAAGCCTTTGCACAGCAAATGAAACCATAAACAAGACGAAAAGACAAGCCTCAGAATGGGAGAAAATATTTGCAAATGAAGCAACTGACGAAGGATTAATCTCCAAAATATACAAGCAGTTCATGCAGCTCAATATCCAAAAAACAAACAACCCAATCCAAAAATGGGCAGAAGACCTAAATAGACATTTCTCCAAAGAAGATATACAGATTGCCAACAAGCACATGAAAGGATGCTCAACATCACTAATCATTAGAGAAATGCAAATCAAAACTACAATGAGGTTATCACCTCACACCAGTCAGAATGGCCATCATCAAAGAGTCTACAAACAATAAATGCTGGACAGGGTGTGGAGAAAAGGGAACCCTCTTGCACTGTTTGTGGCAATGTAAATTGATACAGCCACTATGGAGAACAGTATGGAGGTTCCTTCAAAAACTAAAAATAGAACTACCATACGACCTAGCAATCCCACTACTGGGCATATACCTGGAGAAAACCATAATTCAAAAAGAGTCATGTACCACAATGTTCACTGCAGCATTATCTGTATAGCCAGGACATGGAGGCAACCTAAGTGTCCATCGACAGATGAATGGATAAAGAAGATGTGATACATATATACAACGGAATATTACTAAGCCATAAAATGAAACGAAATTGAGTTATTTGTAGTGAGGTGGATGGACCTAGAGTCTGTCATACAGAGTGGAGTAAGTCAGAAAGAGAAAAACAAATACTGTATGCTAACACATATATGTGGAATTTAAAAAAAAAAGGTTCTGAAGAACCTAGGGGCAGGGCAGGAATAAAGATGCAGGCATAGAGAATGGACTTAAGAACACGTGGAGGGGGAAGGATAAACTGGGATGGAGGGAGAGAGTGGCATGGACATATATACACTACCAAATGTAAAATAGATAGCTAGTGGGAAGCAGCAACATAGCACAGGGAGATCAACTCCGTGCTTTGTGACCATCTAGAGGGGTGGGATAGGGTGAGTGAGAGTGAAGCGCAAAGGGAGGGGATATGGGGATATATGTATACATATAGCTCATTCACTTTGTTAGATAGCAGAAACTAACACACCATTGTAAAGCAATTATACTCCAATAAAGATGTTGAAAAAAAAAAAAGCTACATGTCATAGACTTTCAGAATGTCTATGTCTTGAATAGCTGAAACAGAACTCAACATCCGTGAATGCCAGGGATCTACAATAAAGCAAACCTATATGTTATAAAAGACCTAGGGGAAAAAAGCCAGTTTAAAGATTTAAACACATAGAGACGTATGACTACTTACAAAAATGACGTGATTAATTTCAATGTATTTCCTATATTTGATGAGAATGTAATTTTCTTTAAATACACTGAGATCTTGGAGTTGAAGAAATACTATTTCCTATGGATTACCTGTGATGGTGCAAAACCAGACATGTGAAAAGCTGAAAATACAAGTGGCACCTCTGCTTTCAGTAGCATTTCAATATAGTGAGTGCTGCAAAAATATACTGGATGAATGCCAGATTCTATAGTGTCAATAGGTAGGTATCTCTGCATAAAAGAGAAAAATTGAGAATTAATGAATATGCAGCTAATTTAAAACCAATCAAATTCATCTAAATCTTTTGCTCTAAATTGCTACTTCAAAATTACCATGGTGGCATAACAAGCTATTGCAAATTTTATGTAAGTTAAAAAGTTAGAACATTAAACACTATAGAAAGATTAAAACTCAATAAAGGCAGTATGATATACCTTCCTTCCAAGATAAAGGAATAAAATTAACACTTTGTAATTGTGACATATTGAATCCCTTACGGAATAATGGAGATGGATGTTGCATGAAAGAATAAATACATGTATGAGTACATGAGTAATAAATGCTTTACATTTTAAAACTAAGTATATTTCAATATGCTTATATATCCTTGGATTTAGTCAATGACTCTAAAACATCAAAAAGGTTTATTTAGTCTGTCAGCTCTTGGTATTTGCCTAATCCACTTTTTCTAAGTTAATGTTAAATAACCCAAATCTAAGCTCTAGTTACTAATAAGTGAAATTGGGAAATCCATAAGAAATTCATATCTAAAACTGTGATGCATTCCCATCAAAGTACTCAGGCTATCTATTTACAAATATATAAAATTTATTTCATATATTTTTATATTTATTTATATGTCTATGTATATATTGTATACATGTATAGATACATATACACATATATTTACAAACTTGCATTGCATTTTTCAGCCATTTCTTCATAAAGTCGGTTATTTTTTCAATTTAGTTCTTGGGTACAATTTATCATGAATGCTCAATGTTTTAATGAGTGTTACTTTAAACCCAACATCTAACCACAATAAATTTTTTAAACAAAGAATAAACATGAAGATGTAATTTTGTGTCAAGAAAAACTATTAGACTAGCAATTATATCCTACAGACTTATAATAAACATTGATACTCAAATTAGATCTGACTTCTAGAGAGCCCTTTTAACGTTTTTACCTTTACTGGGCAACTCAAACTTTTTTAATAAAAGAAAGTTAATACTTTAAAATCAAACTCATATATGACAATTACATAAGAGTTAAAATAAGGAGGATTTTTTCAAACTTTATACTGCTAAACCGTTTTTAAGGATTTAGGTTTGAGTAATATATGAAAATTTCTGAAATCAGTGAGTTGATTTATCAGTAGTTTTTGTGTTTTATCATTATGATAAATGGTTTACCATTTCACATTGTAGAAATATATATTTGTGGGAACATATAGGTACAAATATATATTTTATGATAGGTTCTTAGGGAGATATCTCACAGTACACAAAAAAAATATTATATACTGACAACTGAAGACATACATAGCATATTAAATGAACATCTTGTAGTCAACTTCAGATGGATGTGCAGACAAAGAAAATTACTTTTATTAAGTAGTTAAGAATAATAATATGAACTGAATGAGAATTAGTACCCTTTGATTTATCTTCTTTTGTTGAATACACAATGTTTCACTAATTACTATTTGTAGAGTAGAATTAATGAATCTAATAAATATATGTAAAAGCAAAATAAATCAACTTATACATATGTAATACTTTAATTTTCAATGCAAACTTAGCTAATAATTTTCTGAATATATATATATAATAGTGTAAGAATTGTATATATTGGAAATATTTCTTACACAGTGTTCTCTAATTTGCATTAAAAACAACATATTTAGAATAGGTTTGTATAGAGATGGAGATAATAGACTAATTAATTACCTTCTCAAAGAAAATAAAACATTATTATGTAATGGATTCCCAAAGATAAGGCAAGAATTCTTCTACTCTTATGAATTATACTCTGTTGGAAGAAATTATGCCATAAATTTTGGTAACCAACACAGCTCCTAGCGCCAAGCCCTGCACAGAGTAGCTACTCAACAAATTGACTGAATGACAACAACATACTAATGATTGCACACTGTAATCACAGGAAACTTTCTTATAATAAAAGTTTTGTTTTGTTATTTTTGTTTTGTTTTGTTTTGTTATTATTATTTGCCTATTATTATTTCATAACTCTAATTTACAGGAAATGGTATTCATAAAACCAAATCAATAATGACAGCTCTGAGTCACATGAATATAACAAGGAATCTTCTGAATCATCAAATTATAAATTATGTTTGTTATACTTTTAGTGTTTTGGTATATTTTGGTTAGTCATAACTCTTGGAAAGCATGGTAATGCTTAATAAAAGGTAACTCTAAATAAAATTCAGAATATAGGATTAAGCAGGCCACATATAGGATCACAGCGCTTAATAGATCACCTAAGTAACATATACCCTAGGCCAGTATCATGCAAAAAATTATCAGTACCAAAATGTTCATGTTATGCCACTTCTTAGAGTATTTGGCTTTAATGATTAAAAATGAAAGATATGTGCTTAAAGAAATGAAACACAGTAAGCAGTCTTAGTTTTTTTCTTCCACTAGAGGTAGTTCTGATGAGTCATTTTATTCCTGACACTAAGAAAAATCTATGGAAATTAAATAGAAAGACCCTGTTAGAAAAGACAAACTCTCCAAACCAATCCAAACTGATCCAATCCAATCCAGTCCAGCCCTCCACTCTAGGGTCCTGTGGGCAGAGAACAGGCCGTGTTTCATTGGCAGTGCTGCAGTGACTCTGTGCAGCACGGCATCATGCACATCGTGCAGAGGGGCGAACAGAAAACTCTGGAGATATCTTTTTAAACTTTGATTCTATAATTCTAAAAAACAAATCTTTCTCCTCTCAGGGAAAAGAAAAACACATAGGAAAATGGAATCTTCAAATATGATTAAGATTTAAAGTCGCATGTGAGAAAGGGAAGGGGTTTTGACACCTGTCCTCTTTCCAAGCAAGTGACTGGTTACATGACTTACCATTGCTAATGCCCTGCAAATGGATCACAAATGTGCCATGACATAATGGTTGTAAAATTTAAATCAAATGAATATTTCAATGCTATTAGAATTTTTAACTCCAAACTTCCCGCGTTAGGTAGTTATTACTTTATTTTATGAAGAGGAAGATATAGATATTCGCATACGCTCTTATTTTATCTATATAAATAATATAATGTATATAAAGTAAGTTTCCCATGATACCTTCCTGTTGAACTACAGTACTTCATTCAAAAGCCACTTCAGCCTGGTTTACCATCAATGGAGTTTTGGTTTTATGTGCATTAAAATACTTCAGTTTTTATTTCAATTTAATTTGTTCTATTTCATATGTTTCTACTAACAGAGAAGGCATATATAACTGTAACTTTTATTATAATTATTGTTTGAGATTAGGTATTCCTCCATGGAAATAACTGATTTCTTGATTTTTCTTAATCTATATTTATTAACAGCTTTGATGTTAACAATTAGTCAAACTGATTCTTGATGAAATTCCATAAAAAATGATTATTTTTATCATTCAGGAAGGATTTTCTTAAGGACAAAGAAAATTGGAAGATAATTTAATTAAATCAATACATTAAAGAGTTCTGGTCTAAACAGCTTAAGGACACATTTTTCAAATTATTTTTATCTCACAATAATAGTAATAGTTTATAAAATTTTGAGAACTTCAAATTACTATTTCATTATGTCCTATACTGTTTATCCTAGGCCAAATTTTTAAACCTTTTTGGTGCAATTTGCTTACAACACTTTTACGAATGTAGAGGAGCTCTCTTAAATACACTTCCTAAAGTAATAAAAAAGCCTACTGTCCTTTACAAATTTCTATTTAAATATTAATTCATATATTCAGCACATTTACTGAATAATTATGATGGGACATAGTTTGGGACATGTCAGCAAACAAAACCCTGCCCTCAGAGAGCTTATGTTTAAGTGTATAAATAATAAACAAATACATAAATTAAGAAGCATAGTGGGAATTGATGTAGGCTATGGAACAAAAGGAAAAAAATAGAACAGGGTAATGAGGTAGGGGAATGGGGGACTGGGGGAACAGGTTGAAGCTTTTTTGAGGTGGATTACAAAAATGTGGTATTGTGCTAAAGATGGTGGACAAGTCTGTGCTATTAATGGCTAAAGCTAAAGTGTCTTTAACATGTCTTGTGGCAACTGCAGATTTGCTTAAGTTGTCAACCTGCATAGAAAGTGTCAGTGTAATGTCTGAGACCAATGGAACAAGCATAATAGAAAAGGACCACTTTTTAAGTAATATATTAAAGTCTATTACTGCATGCAGTAACAAGGAAAGTGGCACAGCAAAAACACCAATCCAAAAGATTACTAAATCAAAAACATTTAAACTATGGAGTACTGACTATATGGACATTAGTAACTGCACTTAGCTAACAGTTCTAGATAGAATCCTTGAAGAGGAATGTTTAGCAGAATGTTATTTGTTTTACAAAGAAACAGTAAAACAAACTACTGGTAATAAAATAAATAAAATATTCAACTTGGTATATTTGTACTTGAAAAGGAAAAGAAATGATACTACAGAAGGCACTGCATGAGTCTTCACTGATGATACAGATGCACCAACAGAAAGGTGTCAAGATTTTACATCGAGAGCTCATTCTAAAACCCGAGTAATGTCACTCCATTCCATTCACGGATCTATATTCCATATTAAATTGATGCTATCAAAATGGCAAATCTGATAAACTCAAAGCTGCTAGAGTCCTGCCTGATTTCAGTTTTATAGGAAGAAATGCTAGTGGAGCACATCACTCTTGTTGTGTTAAAAATAAAATAATGTGTGAGAAAACTAGGTTTATAGCGTCAAAGCAAAAACGCAACTTTACAAAATTATGGTTAAAAACAGTTCATTGGTGATGTCTGACTGTGTCACACTCTGAACACTAAAGTAGAATACTTAAGACTAGTGGCATGTAGGTATCATTTTAAAATACTTGACATGAAAATGTGTGATAGACTTAAAATCCATACTTATTATCAAAAGAATGTTCAACATTACATTTGTAAATGAAAGAGTGAAAGACCTTTAAGATATTTTAAATCTTCACATACAATTTAAAGAATTGTTCAAACTCTGGTTAACAGAAGGAAAACAGTTCCATTGATTGGAGAAAAGCTAGTACATAGCTTTTTGCCTTTTGCTTCCTGCTATTCACGTGAGCAAATTTCTCATTACGGTGAAGTATTATTCAGGAATTACATACAGCTATTTCAAGCATAAAATCATAAAATTTCAATATTTAATGTATTCCTTGGTGCTTTCTTTTCTTTATCACAAATACATATTGCAAAAGCATGTCATAAATGCTTTCATTTAACTTGACATTGATACCCTCTAGCCCCCTTAACAACTTATCCTTGGGTACCGTGTAATTCTGTTGTCCAAGGATAACATGTCATGAAAAAGGTTTGGGAAGCATTAGCATGGCTTATTTTAATGGACAGTTTCCCCAAATTGGAGGTCTTAAATGCAATAAGTACGTAAGTAAAACAAAATACAGAAACTTTAATAGAGGGATGCACTTACCTTTAAACTTGGATCTCATGGAACTAGTAAAATCTTTAAAAATACACTATACTACCTTAACCAAAACTCATCATAGATTTCCAAAATGTATATAAAGTTAGTGTGCTTTTCCTCTATACAATATGGATACAATTCCAACTTATTATTGTCTCATACTATAATTTAACCAGAGATTCTTTCTAACACAGCAAGAATAAAAATATCCATTCAATAGTTTTCTTTATATATATGGAATTTTATAATTTACTAAATGACAAGTTTAAAATTTAATAATGCACCTATTATCACTAATCTTTCATTAAGTTACCATTAGGTAAGACAGCAAGTATTTGAGAAAATGCCAAATCTATATCTTCAAAAGGAATCACTCAAAATTGCATTCAGATAGAAAACGAATATTGAGTACATAGCGCACTCTACAAATAAAATAATAAGATCCCAATGAATTTAAATAGGATTTTCCTTAAAATTTAAAATACTCCTTTAAAAATAGACTAAAAAGTCTTACAGAAATATGTAGTCTTGGCAACCAAAGGAAAGCAGAAGTCAGAAGCCTGGAGAACTGCTGAAGAAATCGGAATGTTTTGTCTTTGTCCCCCAACATTATTATGAACAAAGAAGATACAAACCAGTCATGGCCAGTGTAACTCCCCTGCAAGCAGACTGAAAAGCAGTTAAGGAACTTTTATAATAGTTTATCTTAACATGGTGAGATATAAGAACTCCATAAATATTCATTTCCAGAATCTCAGGAAAGAGATATTAAGGACAGTTAGTCCTTTTGTCTTCAACCAATTTATAAGCTATTGATATAAAATCAAACTTTATTAATAAATCACTTGCACAGTGACTATTTTAATGTTAACATGCATGCTGACACGCCCAGTGGAGGCCAACAGCACCAGCAACTGGAGGAAAAACTATCTGTTCCGTGGAAACACACTGTTCAAGTCACTAACACAATAGTACCATCCTTTCTCTAGTTTAGGTTATCTGCCAAATTATTAGCATAATCAAGTATTAAAAAAAAACCACATATGTTGAGAATTCAGTAATGCAAAAGATCTGTATACACTTTTTTCTTAAAGTCAAACCCTATTTCTGAAAGATAACGCATTCAAATAAAATAAATGCATGTTTTATTCTAGATTTACTAGAGTATTATTCTGATTTACTAAACCTAAAACTTCCTTATATATAACTGAAAATACATTCTAATAACTTTACTTATTTATTTAAGATTCAACTAATAAAATTTAATAATTACTACTCAGTCTAATAAAGTACATATTTAAAATATAAAATTAAATACCATAAAGGTGTATCGTAACAAATACTAATATAGGTTAAAGTATACTTTTCCTATTAATGTATTAAAGTACCCATCAAAGAATTCTGAAAAACATATGAAGAGAGCTCAAGTACTGTCAGTTATTTGAAAAGGATATGAAGAGAAGATTTTACAGAAGCTTGCTGCTGTTTCAGGAATCTCTCACAATGCTTTAAAACCAAGGTAAGATCATTTTCTGCACCATCTCTTAACAGATTGAGGAACTTGCCATACCTGTAAAAGCCCAGAAAACATAATGAAAAAATGTCAGGCCCTGCATTGTAAATTCATTTTTTAACATTCATCAAAGTGTAGTTCTCTTGAGATCTCATGGTTTTAAGTTTTCAAATTTCTGCTTTTAGTGTAACTATGTTATACAGAGCACTTATGAAAGAATAACACTCAATATATGTACCTGATACTTATGATCTATTGGAATTAGCAGTATTCATCTGGTAAATACAACAACTTTAAAGGAAAATGAAATGGTAGTGAAAGAACAAAACATGGATACTATAGATGAGTAGTAGAATATAAGCATTTTTTCCTGAACTTAATCTAAAACATGGAATGTTCATAGGCTAGATTGACATAATGTTAAGTTTAGAAGCAATTTTAGAGTTCAAATAGCCCAATGGTCCTATATGAGGGTGGCACCTCCCCCAGGGGCTAGTTTGGAAATTTATGGGAGTGCTTTTGATTGTCATAGTGACTGGGGGACTACAGATAGTTGCTGAGTAAGGGCCAGGAGGTTAGACATGGGACAGTCAGTCCTGCACAGTAACAACTTGTAAATGCCCTGCTTGTCATTTGCATAGATGAAAAATCTATTTATAATTATCTGAAACTAATTCTGTTTCATATAAAATCATAAAATATTAGTCATATATTTTATTATACACTGAATGAAACCATGTGTAAGTTAGGGAAAGATAGTTCTTTTGCTTTGCTTGAAGCCTTACTAAGACTTGTTCACCATTTTGCAAAGTCACTTTGCCAGTGGCAACCCTCTTGTAATATATGATGCACCAAAATCAAATCAGTCTATTCGTAGCTGCCACAGCTACAATGATTCTAAATGGGTGCCAGCTATTGTCTCACTACTGGCACCGCAGTAGTATACAAACGTTTCATTATAAATCACTTTGGTTATCTCTTAACAGTAAGACATTATGTTGAATTAAAAAAATACATGTGACTAGACTGCTCATATTATCTATGGTTTCCATTTCAGAATGGAAATAGGTCATTACAATATAAAAGGCGGGTACAGGGTCACAAAACATAATCAATGGGTTATATACCCTATGTGATATAGGTGGGTGAGCTAGAATTACTATCATAGTTTTTGTTATAATGCTATGGATTTACAGAGTCTTTTTCATTTTTATTTTTATTATTATATATATATTTTTTGCTGTGTTGGGTCTTCGTTGCTGCACGCGGGCTTTCTGTAGTTGTGGTGAGCGGGAGCACTCTTCCTTGCGGTGTGCGGGCTTCTCATTGCGGTGGCTTCTCTTGTTGTGGAGCATGGGCTCTAGGTGCATGGGCTTCAGTAGTTGTGGCACGTGGGCTCTAGAGCACAGGCTCAGTAGTTGTGGAGCATGGGCTTAGTTGCTCTGCGGCATGTGGGATCTTCCCGGACCAGGGCTCGAACTCATGTCCCCTGAATTGGCAGGCGGATTCTTAACCACTGCGCCACCAGGGAAGCCCCAAACAGTCTTTTTTAAAAGCTTTCACATGCATCTTTTTTACACTTGATTCTGAAGATGAGCCAATGAACTAGACAGAATGGGACTATCAAGATTCCCATGTAATAATCAAGAAAAAGAGGAGTTCAAGGACTCAGACCTTAACTCCCAGTCTGTTCCGCTTGTCCATTTCTTTTGAGAATTATAATTTCAGTACAAAAAATTCAAACTACTATAACTGGTTTATTCATTTTAACTTCTGCATCTACATTAAGGTACTTTTGTACTCATAACTATATCCTGACAGTAAAAACTAAACATATTTTAGAAAATGGTATGATTGTGTTACCAAGGTGCTGATTTTTAAAATGTTGTTTTTGGAAAAAACCTGACAGTCATAGAGACTTAAATACGTTGTAGTTAGCCTATGAAGTAGTAATGAACTGTAACTGATTTACCTGCAAGGGTAATTCAATCATATGCCAATATCCTAAAAACAAAGTTATTATTTTCTGAATGACAAACTCTGCATTTAAAGCATACAAAATAATTGATTTTTAAATTAAATACTATTAAGCACACATCAGCTAGACAAAACAAATTCTAGAAATGCACAGGGAGATATTTCCCTATAATATACCTGACAGTCATTTTAACGCCAAGCTGTTGCACAGATGAAAGATTTTCATTCTTCACATTTGCATCAGTAGCTATAAACAACAGAACACTGGGTTATAAAAATGTATAAAACTCTACATAATAATCACATTTTAATTGAAAATTGATGAAAGCAATATTTTTACATATTTTAATGTAAATTTTGAAAACACACTGATGAATCCTGTTCTTTTAAGAGCTGTCAGTTACATTTTTCAAAGGAATTAACAGGAAACTTTTTACAAAATCCCTTTTCTCTTAAAAAAAGCATTTAAAAGTATATTAAGTACAAAACAAATAATCATAGTTTTAAAGCAATCTACTTTTACTTGGTTTTCAGGACACAAAAGGTGTTAACATAAAAATGGTCTAGAATACTGTACTTTCATCAAGCAATGAATATATAAGATTTTGAATTACAAATATAGATAAGTATGTCTGTTTACTTCTTAAAGATTTACACGTGAGTGTCAGGAAGGAATAATTGATATTATTCTACATATAACATACAGCAATGTATGAGGGTGGACTGAACAAGTTTCTTCCCGCAGGCAGATTTTCTCTGTGAGGTATGAAGTGTGATCATCTATCAAAAGTGAAGGGGTTGTACAGTACAGAGGACTACAGGAGAGGCTGAAAGTTTGGATTAGTCTTTGACAACACTGGATGACCAAATTAAGCATGAACACTCAAAAGCATCACTAGATAACAAGGGGGGATCTAGCTGAAACTTTCAATTTTTGCCTGAAGAAACTATAGTGTGTGCACAGTGTGTGTGCAGATACACACACACACACAAATAAGGAAATTGTCCAAAATCACAGAGTTATCTAGTGATAGGGAGGGGCAAAAGCTAGGTTTTCTGAATTCTGTATCAGCAGTTTTTTTTTCCCATTACACACTGGTACATCTCATATTATTAACAATATACCTACTTAACTCATGAATTTATTCATTACTTTTAATAAATCCCTTCTTATAAAGTGTGGAGCACCACGCTAGAATCTATGAGGGATAAAAGATAAATCATACATCATGCCCTAAAAGAACTTTGCCTGTAGTGTCAGAGATAAAATGTGTATATAGATAACTCTGACAAAGATGTTTTAAAGCACAAAGTGGAACAAGAGTGGTACAGATAAAGAATTACATGAATTCACAGGAGGCAGAGATTGGGAAGAAGTGGCATTTAAACTGAACCTTAAAATATGGGTAGCCTTGAGATCTGCAGAGATAGGGAAGAACAAAGTAAACATCACAGTTATCAAACATCTACTCTTTAAAGCAACAATAATTCATCTTTCAGCACTCTTGGTAAAGGTAACCTACTTCTCCTAGTTTGCCTAGGACTTGCATGGTTTTAGCACTTAGTCTCATGCCCCAGGAACCCCTCACAGTCCCAGGCAAACCAGGCTGGTTGGTCACCTATCTAGCCTAGAGGGGTGATTTCTTAAAGAAAAATAAATAAAAAATTTAAAAGATAGGTGTCAGTTAATTTCTTGATAAGCTACATCTGAGTTTTACTTATCTAGATCAGAATACGATCTCAGCAATATTGCTGAATTTCACCTATAATGATAGCAATTAAGCTACAGTTCATATAGCTTAGAATTTCTTGCTATTCATAACTCTTACTCTGCTAACAGATGTACCTTCTGTCCCTAAGGAAGAAGGATACCAGTTTTGTCCTTCTCCTAGCAACAGGCTGAGCAATGTCTTCTCCAGATTTT
Source organism: Lagenorhynchus albirostris (assembly GCF_949774975.1). Lineage (NCBI taxonomy): Eukaryota > Metazoa > Chordata > Mammalia > Artiodactyla > Delphinidae > Lagenorhynchus > Lagenorhynchus albirostris. The sequence continues at coordinate 39,590,529 of NC_083106.1, read as the reverse complement.
TCAAACTAGCGTGAAGATGGTATTCCCCCACAATGCCCTCACCTTTAACTACAGGGCTATGAGGTACTCTGTGTCTCCAGTAGAGAAAAATGAATCCAATATATTCAATACAAGGAAAGGGAGAGACATAGAAAGGAGACAAATTGCTAAGGACAGCTTTACACTATTACTGAATACTATGAGCCAATGATTCTGCCTCTTTTTCTGCTTAGACAAAAAAAGAAAAAAGTCTGATTTGGGTTTCTATCACTTGGTACTAAAACATATACCACAAATTATTCTCACTCACAAAATAATGACGAATATTTAAAACTATTAATCATCATTCATATGCTCACCATAATTTCAAGTTCTTAGTTTCCTAAGTTTAAATAATGTAAAACTTTAGTGCTGTAGTGTCAGTGACGTTGGCTGATTTTGCAAAATTTCAATAGTTTCAATAAAATAAACATTGACTTTATATATTGCTAAAGCCATGGAACAGACCTACTTATCAACTATCATAATGTGATATAATGACGAAAGTGATTTTATAAGCTACTACCAGACAATGTTAAGTTACATTAGATGATAACACTTAGAATGTAGTACACATAAAATTAGATTATTAAGCATAAGAAATATCTTTGTTAATATGTAGATTTGTATGCTTAAAATAATACTTATGTTTCCCTTTTGGAAAGCAGAATACATATAGATATCTCACAATAGAGGAGAAGTATGCAGTGAACTAAGAGTGCTAAGAATGGGCATTCCCAATGTCATGGATTCTATAGATCAGAGTACCTTCTACCATTACAGTAAAGAATGGAATAAAGTTAAGAATCAAGATGAGAGAATTTGCCCAAAAAGACTATGACACTGAATATTTACATAAGGTTCAAGTTCTTAGTTCTTCACCATGGAAGAATAGCGTCTTTCCAGAGTGGCCTAGCTGTCGGCCTGAGATGACAGATAAGTTTCCTGATGTTGTAGGAATAATTTCCCAAGTCCATTCCCTCTAAAAGCTTATGATTCTGTACCTTCAGAGTAAAAACTTAACTCTGCACATTTCAACAGATAACGTTTTCCAATTGTGGCTGTATATCAAAATCCTTGGAGGAGCATTTTAAAAGTGAAAATAAATACTCCAGACTACTGAACAAGATTGCGGAAGGTGACTGTTCAGTCATTTGTCTTTTTAGAAGACCTCTACAGCTTACTTCTTGTGCATTGAAGTTGAGATCCACACTTAAAGGAATAAAACTGAACTTTAGAGACAGTTATAATTGGACAGTGATACCTTGCTCCACACATTTCACTTTAAAGAAGGTATCAGTTAAATCTCCAAAAAGACTTTTAAAGGAGAATATATGAGGTATTAAGCAGACCAAAACAAATATCAAATATCCACTCAAAAAATCACTAATCTGATACAGATGTAGGTGACTTGAGAGTGAATAAAATTCCGTTAGAAAAAGAAGAAATGAAAAGTTTCTTGAAGCAGTAATGAAGTCAGAAAATGGTTCACAGGTATATATTAAAAAAGAGGCTTCATATTTAAATCTGTATTTGACATACAATATGACAACCTGACAAGTAGAAATGGATCTTGGGCTACAAAAGTTCAGTGAAATAATCTTTGTTACATTTAATCTGGACTAAAAACAGCTTATGAAGCAGAAATTAAAATCTTCAGAAATAAAATTGATGGAGCAAAATGATTAAGTAAAATTTAATGATAAAAATGGATGTTTTCAGGGGACTCTGATGCATCACTGGTAACCAGTGATTTACTGAAATGTGCACAATAGTGTGTGGGATATGTAATAAGTGCTTAACAAACATTGAGTGAATGAATGAGTAGATGAACGAATAAATGAACAAACATCCAATGAACAACAAAAATTGTGCTTTACGTATCAAACTAGAAGCAAGGTGGAGATGGAAATAGATATGAACTTAAATTTTTTTTCTGGGGCTTTCCTGCTGGCGCAGTGGTTAAGAACCCACCTGCCAGTGCAGAGGACATGTGTTTGAGCCGTGGTCTGGGAAGATCCCACATGCCGAGGAGCAACTAAGCCCGTGCACCACAACTACTGAGCCTGTGCTCTAGAGCCCGCGGGCCACAACTACTGAAGCCTGCGCGCCTAGAGCCTGTGCTCTGCAACGAGAAGCCACCACAATAAGCCAGTGCACTGCCAGGTAGAATAGCCCCCGCTCGCCACAACTAGAGAAAGCCAGCATGGAGCAACGAAGACCCAAGGCAGCCATAAATAAATAAACAAACAAACAATTTTCTGTATATTGAAATCAAGAAACAAAAGGATACCCCAGGGTCACTGTGAAGCACAGTAAGTTACTGAATAAAGGCCAACCAAACAATGACACCTATAGCATCAGACTTACCCTACTCAACAATGCCTAATTCAATCTCAGCATTAATTATTTGCAATAACCAATCATTTTAATTATAAATATAATAGTCTCAAAACAAAATGAGTTGAAAAAATTAACTGAATATTGACTGAAATCACTCACTTTGGTAATACATTCTGTTCTACTTTTAATTTGGAAAGCTAGCACACAGAGCAGTGGTAGAAGAAATTAAACTATTCTGCCTGGAACTTGGCTAATAGTGCGAAACTAAATAAATTTTCAGAATAGTAAACCATAGCTCCACTGGGGGACAAATCCAGTATTAGAGAAGCAGTTACAGCTTGGCTGTTGACTGACTCTCCTGAAGCCCTGCTATATCAGTAGTAAAGCCAGAGAACCCTCACCACCCAAAGAAACCAACCAGTCAGTCCACTTCCTCCTACCTTCTTCCTTCCCCAAAGTAAGCCTGAAGGTTCTGTTGCTTCTTTTTTAACATGTGGTTGTTATCTATCCATTTTATTCAATTTTTACTGCCATAAAATTTAATTCCTTATGACCAGTAAACTAGCCTAAGTCTCAGCATCCTACGTGATATAGTCAGCACTATTTGGAGAAAAGCATTACTCTTTTCCACGTCTTTGATTATACAATTGCCCTTGCCTGCAAGACTCTTCGCCTCTCCTATTTCTTTCAGCTGTAATAGCCCAGGAGGCTGCACTAGTGCCACTCCTCTTGCTCTATCATTGCTTCCTCCCCTAATCTTCCATAATGGCATTAGTCAACACTAGTCACTCTTTCCACTGAACACCTGTGGCACATACCACACAACCCCTCATTTGACAAAACCTCAATTCAAATAGCATACTTAAAGGCTCTAGCACATTGCCTGAAACAAAGTAGCCAGCTGAAAAATGTCAGTTTTCCATTTCTTTATTTTCTATTTTACCATATGCTGCAAATTATTTAATTCATCATTTTAGGTATATGTCCTATTTCCCCTCCTTGAGGACAGGGTCATTCATATTATATACCTCCTTGCCAATTATTGACCATACTCACAAACACGCTCCATAAATGCAAAACAAAAGAGCATATTTGCTGAATACCCAAAGGAAGTATAATGGATATTTAACTGTATATATTAATCAAAAGGTGAAACAATGATATTCTGATATTTTTTCCAACCTTTTGATTAATAACATAAAGAGAAAAAGGATAAAATTAAAATATTTACCACCCTGAAAGGACTACTTAATTTATCATTTCAAAGAAGCAACTGCAGAAGGAAAAAATCTCCAACTCATCCCAGGGAAATGAGCTGACAAATGGTTAATGTCTGTTAGGATTTGGAAAGATACTTGTATGGAGTTACAAACTGCAAGTGTGCAGAACTTTATCTGTTTGTCCTCTTTCTTTAAGGTGATAAACAGCCAAACTAATTTGATTTTTCCAGAATTTGCAAATTTTATAATGGATTGAAATCCTGAGGGAGCTAACACCAGATGGATGACTGTGTTATTCTAATTTCAGCTACCTTAGGGTTTAGCAAGCTGTCATTTTTAAGAAGCCAATCAATTTCTCATTTCAAGAAACAAGAAAAAACATTGAATATATCTATCCAGTGTCTGCTTTGAAACATCTTTTATATCAAAACATGGTTTTTGGTTATTTAAAGTAAATAGAGTGAAATTTTATAATAGCAAACCACTGTTCCACCAGCCAAAAAGTAAATGATAAAGGATAACAATCAACCAACAGGAAGCCACTTTATTTTCATCTGTGCTCTACAACGCCAGTGGATAGCTGTTCCGCTGGAGCCTTTAAAGAATTTAAATTCACATTCAGGGTTTATCTGTCTAGTTAATACATTCAACGAAGCCAACATCTGAGATCTCCCTCAGCATAATTTAGAAGTATAACAGAGGGTAGTAAATGCATGCACACTGAGCAATCAGCCTTGTTGAGTATTTAGATAACATATACAACATAACGTTAATTTTAAATTATCTATGGAAAATACGACCCAATAGAACAATGTGCCAAACAGAGCTGCAGAATTTGAAGACCATCATACTGAAGATGAGAGATACCCACTTTTTTTTTTTTTTTTGCGGTACATGGGCCTCTCACTGTTCTGGCCTCTCCCGTTGCGGAGCACAGGCTCTGCACGCGCAGACTCAGCGGCCATGGCTCACGGGCCCAGCCGCTCCGTGGCATGTGGGATCTTCCCGGACCGGGGCACGAACCTGTGTCCCCTGCATCGGCAGGCAGACTCTCAACCACTGCGCCACCAGGGAAGCCCCATTTTTCCTTTATTTGTCAAACATTTATTGGCACTGTTACTCTAGGTGCAGAGGATACGACAGGTAAGACAAGGAAACTACCTTACAGGAGTGTGCTGTCACGTGAGGAATTAGACATTAAGTCAGAATATGAGAAAAACATGACAAAGAGATGTGTATTGGCTTTATATACTAAGCTGATGATTTAGTAATTTGTATTTTCAGCCCTACCTTCTCCCTAAGTTCCAGATTCAAACAGCCAACATGTACAGAGCATGTCTACTTAAATGTGTAATAAGTATTGGAAACATAACATAAAAGCAAGCTCCTAATCTCCTCTCTGAAACCTATTCTTTACCCATTCTTCGCTATCTCAGTGTTTGGTAATCCCATCCTTCCAGTGGCTCAGATCAATAACTTGGGTCTTTTGACTCCTTTCTCTCCCACCCCATATTCAGTCTGTTACTCAATTCTGTTGGTCCTATTTTCAAAATATACCTAGAATCCAAGTACTTCTAACTCCACTGACATCCTCATCCAATCCACTGCCATTTCATCTTTTCAATAGCCTCCTAACTCATCTCCCTGCTTTAGCCCTTTGTAGTTCAGTCTTTTCCTGATACAGCAGCAATAGTGATCTTTTAAAAATGTAAATCAGAGCATGTCACTCCTGTGTTCAAGACCTTGCAATGACTTTAAAAACCCTAGATCAGGGAGTTCCCCAGCAGTCCAGTAGTTAAGACTCCGTGCTTTCATTGCTGAGGGCACAGGTTCAATCCCTGGTTGGGGAGCTAAGATCCCACAAGCCACGCAGTGTGGCCAAAAGAAAAAAAAAAGAAAAAACAAAAAACCTATATCATCCTCTCCTCTCTAACTTCAACACCAACAATCCTTCCCCCTTACTCCTTCTGAGCTGTACTAATCTCCTTCCTAGTCACTTGCTGGAAGTCTCTCCCTCTGGAAACATCCATGTATCTTGCTCCCAATTTCTGCTGCTCTGAACACTATTTAACACTGAAACCGCCACCCCAACTAGCACTTCCTAGACCCCTTCCCTGCTCTGCATTTCTCACTTACCACCATACCACTTGACATACTGAATCTTTTTACTTATTTATTGTTTGTCTTCCAATCAGAAGGTAAACTCTGTAAAGGCAAGACTTTTTTCTCTTTTGTCCACTGATGTGTCCAAGTGCTTACAGCAGTTCTATTATACAGCAGAGGAAAATATCCATTCGTTGAATAAATGAATGTGTATTTGGAGAAGAGAGGGTGAGGTTGGCAATGCTGCTAATAGTTTAGTGCCCCTGAAAAACAAATATGAGGCGTGGAGAGAAAGGGATGATGCTAGAGAAGAAAGGAGAAGAGTAACATAAGGCCTTGGGTACTATGATAAGAAGATTAAACTGTATGCAGTGGTCAATGGTAAGCTTCTAAGAGGTAGAGGAAAGAGCGGGTCAGATTTACACTTCACAGGTCACTCTGAAAGCAGCATAAAGAATACCTCTGAAAAGAAATGAGACTCCAATTAGAGACATCAGGTAAAGAGAATGTTGTAATAACCTAGGCAAAAAGTAATGGTGGCCTAAACTAACATAAAGAAGAGTAGAGATAGATATAAATAGATAAATTTGAGCTATATTAAGAACACAGAATACAGTTTGGTGACTGGGGGGGAACCTGGCTTAGATGGACAGATGATTGCACTGCCCACAAAAATAGACAGTGTAGGAGGAGGATGTATCTCAGTGACGTATGAGAAGGTGGACATTTTGAGCTTGAGGGTTCTTTAGCACATCCAGGTGATGTTTACCAATTAAGCATCTGGAAATATGAGAATGAAGCTTATAGATCTTTGAGTAGAAGAGGTATATTTAGAAGTCATCAATATATAAGGTGGGTAGAACAGTACAAGCAGATGAGATCACTAGGAAATCATCTCCTAGTGGATAAAAACAGAAGAGTGAAAGACATTGGAAGATACTGCCTTAAGGAAAAACAATTTTTAATGGGTAGACAGAAAAAAAAAAGAGCTCAAAAACGAAGCTAGAAAGTTACAAGGAAACCCAGACATTTGCACAGAAGAAACTGACAGATATCTGGAATGTATATGGCACAAAGGGAGAGATTTTTTAGGGTGAAAAAACCTTGTGCATATTTGTGTCTAATTACACTCCTCTATGAAACATTATCTATTTGCACATTGAGCACTTTCCAAAATACAAAAGTGTTTAAACTGTACCTGTATATTCCACTGAGGGGAAGTAACATTCAGATGGGCTTTCAGAGAGATGAAGGACAAATTTTTCAAGTAATTCTACTAAAGCTGTAATAAACAAGAGAATAATTAGGATGTTAAAGTCATCAGAGCTTCTTCACAGTTATGCTCTTAAGGGGGGCCAATTCAAAACATTATTTTAATATTCATAACAATGTTTCCAATGTAAACTAAATTTTAATAGCTTCACTGAGAACCTATTCAATGTAAAACTGGAAAAGAATCATCTGTTATCTTTAGATCCTCTAAGGATTACTTCAGAATTTGCTAAATGATTTCAATTCAGAAAAAAATCACAAACTAGGCTATAATATCTTACCATCATCATTCACACATGCAGAAAAAAAATCATGTGAGCTCCAAGACCAGAATCAATGCATAGCTCACATCCCTTTCAAAGCAGGACATATTATGTGTTTCATGTACTTTGCAACAGACAGTATCTGTTCAAGGCAAGCAGATCAAAAGTAGGCTTGTCAGGGGTTGGGGAGAGGGAAGGATGAACAGGCAGAGCACAGAAGTTTTACGGCAGTGAAACTCTTCTGTAAGACACTACAATGGTGGATACGTGTCATTACTATGACATTTGTCAAAATTCATAGAATGTGAAACATCAAGAGTGAACCCTAATGTAAACTTTGGACTCCTGATGATAATGATATGTCAGTGTAGGTTCATCAGTTGTAACAACTGTACCCCTCTGGCGTGAGACGTTGATAGTGGGGGGAGGGGGTGTACATATGTAAGGATAGAACGTATGTGAGAACTTTCTGTACCTTCCACTCAACTTTGCTGTGAATCTAAAACTGCTCTAAGTTTATTCATTTAAAGAAAAGTTGAAAAGATGCCTGTCAATGTAATAGTATATAAATAATGCCACAGTATTCGCATATATTACTTCCTAAATAGATATAACCAGGTAGATTATAATTAATATGAAATCTAGAATTATTTTTGCTGGAAAGAAATATATCTGGAGGGTAACTGATATGCTTACACTTACAGAAAGTAAGTTTTAGTCACCTTTTAAAATTGTGCCCTAGTTATATTCAGGATCCTGACTATGGCCTGTATTAACTGAATGCACCCTTTTTCACATCCAAGTGCATTTTAAAGATATAATTCATGAAGGAAAATTAGTGTTCAACATGTCAAAAATGTAAAGTCAAAGAAGAATAACATATGCTTTCCAACAACTATAGGTCTAATAAGCTACATCTCATGATATAGCTTGAGCTATATCTCAAGATAAAAATGAAATTTTTTTATTCATGGAACTCTATTCATATTCTGATTTCAAGTTGAAATGAATATTTAAAAGTATGAAAATGCAATAGTCGAGGATCAGAAAGGACACCAGTATTGTAGATTATTTAAACTTATAGTTGTTTAGATCGGTTCTATCTTCACATACATAGGCACAAATTCTCCCACTCTTAGAGAAATCTTTCAAAAGTTTTTTTCTATGAACCTATATGTAAATAATGGCCCTTAGGTGAGAGCTTTCAACTTCTACATGTTTATTTATAAGTCACCTAATGCTGTCTCTTGAGATTATAATTTTTCAGAAAGAGTGTGTTGATGAAATTTAGATACAATCATTCCTAATAAGGTGTGAGATATACATTAGTAACAAAGATTATATAAAAATTTTAAGTGGAAATGTCCATTTAAAACTCAACTATAATTATTCTCATTTTAGCACAACCATATGTTTGTTACAAATTATGGATTTAAGCAAAGTGGCTGAGTTAATGGGAAAAGTCACAGCACACTGCTGAACAGTTATTTGAATCCAATGCCTGAAATCAGGTTTAGCCATCAGACAGCTAAACATATGTTAGTGAAGACAAAATACACATCTTTGAAGCTGCTAAAACACAATATGATTTGAAACTTGAGTCACCAGACTAACTGCAGACTTTGCAAAGCATACTACTTTCCAGCAAGCACTGATCTTGAAATATGAAATTATGTTATTAGATCAATATATTGGAGGCTTATAAAGTAATTCTATGCATCCTATATAAGGATGACATCACTGAACTACCTAGAGAAGGTTCTGAATTTCCGCTGATTCCAATATTTTTGCTTTTCCCAGCAACCCATATGAACAGCACTATGCACTTCCAAATATTTTGAGGGATGAGCTAAGCCATGGAACAATGTTAAAAACTAATCCATATATGCTAATTGAAGCCATGGCTACAATTTACTGGTATCATCTTTCTAACTAACCAAATGTAAGTGTAGCTAAACTGCATAATTACTACAGTGGCTGTCTCAGTATGACTGTCAATTCACTAAAAATTCCATTATCTGTGACTCAAGGAAATTAATTCACATAAAACATTTCTTAACTTCAAGAGTAAATTAACTCCAGGATATTACTATCCAGAAAGTAAACCTCAGAATATTGTTTTAAATGGATTTTTATTTTAAATGACAGACCTGGAATTTCAAAAGGACTTTAAATTAGGAGATGTCCTTTTAATTATACTTATTCCCTAGGGTTGGACTATGACATTAGTAGACTACGAAACCAAGGTTTATAATACGTATATAATAAAAGAGGACACGGGTTTTACTGATGAGGAAAAACTGAAGGCAGCTTATTCAGGGATACTTGGATATTGACTGTTTTCTCCCTTGGCATTGCCATCACAACAGCAGCTGGTTCCAAAAAGTTCAGTGTTTGAAAACATACAAAATTTCTCCAGGATTCACTCTTCAATTCTTTCATCTTTTATCACTGCTGGCACATCACCAGATCACAAGACAATTACATTATGCGTGCAATTTTTTCCCAATCACCATCCTTCATGTAACCACCAGATGTTTGTTCCTGAACACTTCAGTATTCAGAACTTACAATTCTCATCTCTCTACCCTCCATGAAGTCAGAACTCTACTAATGTGTTTCAAGCACTTTACAATCTCACCACATCCAGCTATGTTCACTTTTTATACAAATTATAAGCACAGACTATTTTTCTCAATGTTTTCAAGTAGTTTATATTCATTCCTTGTTTTTAAAAGAAAGTTTGGACAATTATAGATGAACAGGAGGTTGCAGGCACATGACAGAGGTAGAAAAATTCCTTTATTTAGGGTAGGTCTGCTGGTGACATATTTTTCACCTGAGAATGTATTGATTTCCTCAATACTCCTGAAGGCTACTTTCAAAAAACACAGAGCTCAGGTTGACAGTTCTTTGCCTTCAGCTCTTGAATAATGTCATGCCACTTCCTCTGTCCTCCATCTTTTCTGGGGAGAAGTCCACTGTCATTTGCATTGATTTTCCCTTGTAGCTATGATGTTGTTTCTCCCTCTCTGCTTTCAAGATTTGTCTTAAATTTTCAGAAGTTTGACTATACAGTTGACCTTTGAACAACAAGGGCGGATTGGGGTGCCAACCCCCTGCACAGTCAAAAATCATGTATTGGGTTGGCCAAAAGTTTCCTTCGGTTTTTAAAGTAAAAATAAGATAGATTTTTCATTTTCGCCAAAACTTTATTGAGCAACATATTCACCATTTTGTTCCCCTACCGTCTGCCATTTTTCAGGCAGCTTCATAATTCCATCTTCCCCAAACTTTTTATCTTTTTGAGCAAAGAACTCTTCCATGTGCCTTTTACAGTCTGCCAGGGAATTGAAAATTGATCCATGAAGAGAATTTTGTAAAGACCAAAACAAATGGAAATCTGAAGGTGCAACGTCTGGTGAATATGGAGGATGAAGCAGAACTTCCCAGCCAAGCTGTTAACAGTTTTGCCTGATCATCAAAGAAACATGCAGTCTTGCATTACCCTGATGGAAAATTATGTATTTTCCGTTGACTAATTCCAGATGCTTTTCTTTGAGCGCTGCTTTCAGTTGGTCTAAATTGGGAGCAGTACTTGTTGGAATCGTTTGGTTTTCTGGAAGAAGTTCATAATAGAGGACTCCCTTCCAATCCCACCATATACACAACATCACCTTCTTTGGATGAAGACCAGCCTTTGGTGTGGTTGGTGGTGGTTCATTTTGCTTGCCCCACGATCTCTTCCATTCCACATTATTGTACAGTGTCCACCTTTCATTGCCCATCACAATTTGTTTTAAAAACAGAATGTTTTCATTACATTTAAGTAGAGAAGCTCACGTGGAAATACTGTCAAGAAGGCTTTTTTCGCTTATGTGGAACGCAAACATCAAAGCGATTCACATAACCAAGCTGGTGCAAATGATTTTCAATGCCTGATTTGGATATTTTGACTATGTCGGCTATCTCCCGTGTGGTATAACATTGATTGTTCTCAATTAATGTCTCGATTTGATCGCTATCAACTTCAGCTGGGCTACCAGACCCTAGAGCATCGTCCAGAAAAAAATCTCCAGCATGAAACATCACAAACCACTTTTGACACATTCGATCGGTCACAGCACCTTCTCCATACACTGTACAAATCTTTGTTTGCATTTTGGTTGGGTTTTTACCTTTTGTGAAATAAAGCCGAAGATGTGGCTTTTTTCTTTCATCTTCAATATGAAAATGGCTACACAAAAATTCATCAATTTTGATAAGTTTTGTTTTTAAATGCATGCTGATGGGACAGCTGTCACAATACAGTCTAACAAAATTGTTTTGAATGAAGTTAAAGACAACTAAGTGCCACTGGAGCTATCTTATGGAAAAAACCAAACAAACTTTTTGGCCAACCCAATATAATTTATCGTCAGCCTTCCTTATCCTCATTCACAGATTCAACCAACCTCAGATCATCTAGTACTGTATTTACTACTGAAAAAAGTCTGTGTATAAGTAGACCTACACAGTTCAACCTTGTGTTGTTTAAGGGTCAACTGTATTGTGTCTTGGTGTGGACTTCTTTGGGTCTTTGGTCTTTGAGGTTCAGAATCCACAGGCTTAGGTCTTTTGCCAAATTTGGAAAGTTTTCAGCCATCATTTTTTCAAATACATTTGTAGCTCCAACCTCTTTCCATGACTCCAATGACGCAAATGTTAGATCTTCTGTTATGGTTCCACAGGACTTTGGGATTCAATCTTTTTTTAAAATTTTTCCGTCTACTTCCTCTCTTAATATCTTCAAGTTCACTGATTCTTTCCTCTGTCTCCTCTATTTTATTGTTGAGCCCATCCATTGAGCTTTCTATTTTGGGAATGGAATTCCTCAGTTCTAAAATTTCCTTTTGGGTTTTCTTTATATATTTCTTTGCTGACACTTTGTATTTTAAAATTTGTTTCATGTGTGAAACAAATACATGTGTGGAGGGGAAGGAGAGACGGTGGCCTTATTTCCATTGGGTGATGGTGAAATTCCTAACTCTCTACCTAGGTCTCCTCCGATACCATCCTACCAGGGAGAGGCAGGGGTGCCTCATTACTGGCAGCTGAGAACAGAAGTCCAGGCTGAACCCCAAGTCCTGTTGGCAATATTTTCTAAAGTGGTGTTTGTCTGGATTAAAGTGGTCACTATCTACAAATTTTGCCTTGGTAGACTGCCCTTTTCCTGGTCCTTTGGTTAGAGAGAGCAGGCTGTATAGCTTTGCTTTTACCGTTTCTCCTAGGGTTGTGCCTGTCCTTTTTTTTTTTTAGTATTTTTGTATATTTTTTAGTATATTTTGGAAGCAACTGTAGACTTTGGTTTTGTTTTCTGCAGCTAATTTGTTTCTGTCTCATGTTTATCTTAGGTCAGTATTTGGAATTTATTATAATCGGTAGATATGCTTATTGATTTGGCTGCTCTCTTCCTCTTTTTTTTTAATATAGAGATATATATTTTTCCTTTTTCTCTTTTTGTCAGTGTGTATGTGTATGCTTCTTTGTGTGATGTTGCCTGTATAGCTTTGCTTTTACCATTTCTCCTAGGGTTGTGCCTGTCCTTTTTTTTTTTAAGTATAATTTTTAGCACTTCTTATTGTTGTATCTGTTTTTTCTTTGGTTGCTTCCTTCTTTCTCTTTCTTTTTTTATTACTTAAATTTTTATTTTAATAACTTTATTTTGATTTTTTCTTTCTTTCTTTCTCCCTTTTCTTCTGAGTTGTGTGGCTGGCAGGGTCTTCGTACTCTGGCCAGGTGTCAGACATGTGCCTCTGAGGTGACAGAGCCGAGATCAGGACACTGGACCACCAGAGACCTCCCAGCTCCATATAATATCAAACGATGAAAGCTCTCCCAGCAATATCCATCTCAATGCTAAGACCCAGCTCCACTCAAAGACCAGCAAGCTACAGTGCTGGACATCCTATGCCAAATAACTAGCAAGACAGGAACATGACCCCACCCATTAGCAGAGAGGTTGCCTAAAATCATTATAAGGTCAAAGACACCCCAAAACACACTACTGGACATGAGCCTGATGACCAGAAAGACAAGATCCAGCCTCATCCACCAGAACAGAGGCACCAGTCCCCTCCACCAGGAAGCCTATACAACCCACCAAACAAACCTTAGCCACTGGGGGCACACACCAAAAACAATGGGAAATACAAACCTGCAGCCTGAGAAACAAGACCCCAAACACAGTAAGATAAGCAAAATGAGAAGACAGAGAAATAAACAGCACATGAAGGAGCAGGGTAAAAACCCACCAGACCAAACAAATGAAGAAGACATAGGCAGTCTACCTGAAAAAGAATTCAGAGTAATGATAGTAAAGATGATCCAAAATCGTGTAAATAGAATGGAGGAAATATAAGAAATGTTTAACAAGGACCTAGAAGAACTAAAGAGCAAACAAACAATGATGAACAACACAATAAATGAAATTAAAAATTCTCTAGGAGTCAAAGGAAGAATAACTGAGGCAGAAGGACAGATAAGTGACCTGGAATGTAAAATAGTGGAAATAACTACCGCAGAACAGAATAAAGAAAAAAGAATGAAAAGAATTGAGGACAGGCTCAGAGACCTCTGGGACAACATTAAACGCACCAACATTTGAATAATAGGGGTCCCAGAAGAAGAAGAGAAAAAGTAAGGGACTAGAAAATACATGAAGAGATTATAGTTGAAAACTTCCCTCACATGGGAAAGGAAATGGTCAACCAAGTCCAGGAAGTGGAGAGAGTCCCATACAGGATAAATCCAAGGAGAAACACGCCAAGGCACATATTAATCAGACTATCAAAACTTAAATACAAAGAAAAAATATTAAAAGCAGCAAGGGAAAAACAACAAATAACATACAGGGAGTCCACAAAAGGTTAACAGCTTATCTTTCAGGAGAAACTCTGCAAGCCAGAGGGAGTGGCAAGACATATTACAAGTGATGAAAGGGAAAAACCTGCAACCAAGAATACTCTACCCAGCAAGGATCTCATTCAGATTCGACAGTGAAATTAAAACCTTTACAGACAAGCAAATTCTAAGAGAATGCAGCACCACCAAACCAGCTTTAAAACAAATGCTAAAGAAACTTCTCTAGGCAGGAAACACAAGAGAAGGAAAAGACCTATAATAACGAACCCAAAACAGTGAAGAAAATGGTAATAGGAACATACATGTCGATAACTACGTTAAATGTAAATGGGTTAAATGCTCCAACCAAAAGACATAGACTGGCTGAATGGATACAAAAACAAGACCCATATATATGCTGTCTAGAAGAGACCCACTTCAGAGCTAGGAACACATACAGAAAGTATGGGGAAGGAAAAAGATATTCCATGCAAATGGAAATCAAAAGAAAGCTGGAGTAGCAATTCTCATATCAGACAAAATAGACTTTAAAACAAAGACTAGGGCTTCCTGGTGGGGCAGTGGTTGAGAGTCCACCTGCCAATGCAGGGGACACGGGTTCGTGCCCTGGTCTGGGAAGATCCCACATGCTGCAGAGCAGCTGGGCCCGTGAGCCATGGCTGCTGAGCCTGCACATCTGGAGCCTGTGCTCCGCAATGGGAGAGGCCACAACAGTGAGAGGCCCGCGTACTGCAAAAAAAAAAACCCTGCCCAAAATCCCCCAAAAAACCAAAAAAACCCAAAGACTATTACAAGAGACAAACAAGGACACTACATAATGATAAAGGGATCAATCGAAGAAGAAATAACAATCGTACATATTTATGCACCCAACATAGGAGCACCTCAATACATAAGGCAAATAATACAGCCATAAAAGGGGAAATCGACAGTAACACAATCATAGTAGGGGACTTCAACAACCCACTTTCACCAATGGACAGATCATGCAAAATGAAACAAAATAAGGAAACACAAGCTTTAAATGATACATTAAACAAGATGGGCTTAATTGTATTTATAGGACATTCCATCCAAAAACAACAGACTACACTTTCTTCTCAAGTGCTCATGGAACATTCTCCAGAATAGATCATATCTTGGGTCACAAATCAAGCCTTGGTAAATTTAAGAAAAGTGAAATTGTATCAAGTATCTTTTCTGACCACAACGCTATGAGACTGCATATCAATTACAGGAAAAAATCTATAAAAAACACAAATACATGGAGGCTAATCAATACACTACTAAATAACCAAGAGATCACTAAGAAATCAAAGAGGAAATCGAAAAATACCTAGAAACAAATTACAATGGAAACACGATGACCCAACACCTATGGGACGCAGCAAAAGCACTTCTAAGAGGGAAGTTTATAGCAATACAATCATACTGCAAGAAACAAAAAGCATCTCAAATAAACAACCTAACCTTACACCTAAAGCAATTAGAGAAAGAAGAACAAAAAAACCCCCAAAGTTAGCAGAAGGAAAGAAATCATAAAGCTCAGATCAGAAGTAAATGAAAAAGAAATGAAGGAAACAATAGCAAAGATCAATAAAACTAAATGCTGGTTCTTTGAGAAGATAAACAAAATTGATAAACCATCAGCCAGACGCATCAAGAAAAAAAGGGAGAAGACTCAAGTCAATAGAATTAGAAAGGAAAAAGGAGAAGTAACAACTGACACTGCAGAAATACAAAGAATCACGATACATTACTAAAAGTAACTATATGAAAATAAAATGGACAACCTGGAAGAAATGGACACATTCTTAGAGAAGCACAACCTTCCGAGACTGAAACAGGAAGAAACAGAAAATTAAACACACCAATCACAAGCACAGAAATTGAGACTGTGATCAAAAATCTTCCAACAAACAAAAGCCCAGGACCAGATGGCTTCACAGGTGAATTCTATCCAACATTTAGAGAAGAGCTAACACCTATCCTTCTCAAACTCTTCCAAAATATAGCAGAGGGAAGAACACTCCCAAACTCATTTTACAAGGCCACCATCACCCTGATACCAAAACCAGACAAAGATGTCACATAGAAAGAAAACTACAGGCCAATATCAGTGATGAACATAGATGCAAAAATCCTCAACAAAATACTAGCAAACAGAATCCAACAGCACATTAAAAGGATCACACACCCTGATCAAGTGGGGTTTATCCCAGGAATGCAAGGATTCCTCAATATACACAAATCAATCAAGGTGATACACCATATTAACAAACTGAAGGAGAAAAACCATATGATCATCTCAATAGATGCAGAAAAAACTTTAGACAAAATTCAACACCATTTATGATAAAAACCCTCCAGAAAGTAGGCAGAGAGGGAACTTTCCTCAACATAATAAAGGCCATATATGACAAACCCACAGCCAACATCATCCTCAATGGTGAAAAACTGAAACCATTTCCCCTAAGACCAGGAACAAGTCAAGGTTTCCCACTCTCACCACTACTATTCAACATGGGATCTAATGAAACTTGGAAGCCTTTGCACAGCAAAGGAAACCATAAACAAGATGAAAAGACAACCTTCAGAATGGGAGAAAATATTTGCAAATGAAGCAACTGACAAAGGATTAATCTCCAAATATACAAGCAGTTCATGCAGCTCAATATCAAAAAAGCCAACAACCCAATTCAAAAATGCACAGAAGACCTAAATAGACATCTCTCCAAAGAAGATATACAGATTTCCAACAGACACATGAAAGGATGCTCAACACCACTGATCATCAGAGAAATGCAAATCAAAACTACAATGAGGTATCACCTCACACCAGTCAGAATGGCCATCATCAAAAAAATCTACAAACAACAAACACTGGAGAGGGTGTGGAGAAAAGGGAACCCTCTTGCACTGCTGGTGGAAATGTAAATTGATACAGTCACTCTGGAGAACAGTATGGAGGTTCCTTAAAGAACTAAATATAAAACTACCATACGACCCAGCAATCCCACTCCTGGGCATACACCCTGAGCAAACCATAATTCAAAAAGAGTCATGTATATACACATACATATAGGTGATTCACTTTGTTATAAAGCAGAAACTAACACACCATTGTAAAACAATTATATTCCAATAAAGATGTCTAAAAAAAAAAAAACCCAAGTTGAACCAGATTATAGAGCCAGATGTACATGTGCATGCACACAGACAAATAAGCATGCCTGCCTTACAAAAGCATTTATTTGTTTAGTATTTCTGCAGCTTACCTCCTAAATTAGTTCATCTTAGCTTATAGACAGAAAACAAGTATGCTATGAGACTGGAGATATTAAAAACTTTTATCATCTTCTATCTCAATCAGTATTACGCTCACCTGGGTTTACTTAATAAATGTTGTTTGCCTCCCACGTGGAAAATATTAGGTAGTAAAGAGAAGGTGCAAAGAGGTAGTATCGAAAACTGATACTAAGTGCGAGTTTTGGATTCAGATTGCTTGAATTCACTTCTTGGGTCTGCCACTGTGAACTGAGCTGGTTATCTAACATTTCCTGGCTTTTGTTTCCTTATCCATAAAATGCAGACTATCTTATAAAGTTGCTGTTAAAAGTAACTGAGTTTTGTGTAACCTACTAGACCTTGCTGGGCAGAGAAGTCAAGATCTACTTTTGAAAGTAGCTCAAAATCTAACAGTGGACACGGTATCAGAGTAACGTAGAACTAAGGTCAAATCTTGTGGGAAGTGCCCCAAGATTCCAAATAGAACACAGTTTTAATGGTAATGTTCTACTTGTTTATGTTGTTTCAGAGTCATGGATAGGACTGAACAGGTGATTTCTCTCTTGTCTTATCACCATCCCTGTAAGAGAGAAACTCAGAAAACTACACCTTTACTTAGGGTGTTTAAACTGAACAATATTCCAAGCTGCTGCTTTCTCATTTTGTTGTGTACCTTTTGGCATTTGCAAAACCTATTTTAAATATTTTCTATTGTGCAACCAGTGATAAATATATATTTCTAATACCTATTTTTAAAATATTTGGGGGCGTATGAAACAGGTGAACTGCTCATTTTACACTAAAATTTTGGAGAATAATGTTTGATTTCTTGCCCATATATATCATATTCCCTGAAAATATAATTTCTCCAACAAAATATAAACTTATTTTTATTTCCCATTTTTAATTTTACAGCAAATGATACAAACATGAAAACCATAAAGCATGGCTGACAAAGAGGACAATCATTTTCAAATTATAGCTTTCAAGAAATCTAGCTTATATTGACATTAGAACTTTTTCTTAGACTATCTTTATTTAAGATAATGTTAATTAAAACATGATAATTTTAGGAAGCATGCACGCATATAAATATCTGAACATAAAACAACTTGCTTGCTGGTTAGACAACATAGTTATCCCCACACACACACACCCAAATTTCCTTAAAAGTCACTAAATTTATTTGGCTAGATGTGGCAGAGTTTCAAAATATGTCAAAACATTCAATAAAGTTCCAAAAACATAGCAGTATGGTATAGCTAGGTGAAAGCTGGTGAAACCAAGCAAACTGTTACCTAGGCAAAGGTAGATTTAGCTTCCAAGGCCTCTGAAACAGAACTAAAAGAAAGCTAATTTCTCAAATTTTAATTTTTGTTCTCCAGGACCACAAATTTCTCAGAAGTCAATGGACTTCTGGAATTAATATCATGTATTCTAGATATGATATGCCAGTACTAGTCTTCAGGAAAACACAGCTTCTGCTAATATACTCTTCAAGCCAAAAAACTCACAAAAATTAAAACATACTCACCACCTCCACTGATTATATCAGGTTTGGCCTTCATCATTTTGCAAAATTGTCTTCGGCAGTTTTCTATCCACTCAGTTTGCTTATCAGACATTTTGAAGTGCAATAGAAGTTTGCCAAGATCATTATCTAATAAGAAAGATGACTTGTTATGTTAACAAAACATGCTAGATACACTGAAAAATAAGTATTCAACTTAATTATGTAAACAGTTACAAGTTCCAGAAAAAGTATTTTATTTTATCTAGACAGACAAGGTCACTTGCCCTCATGAAACTTACATGTCATAAAGCATGTGTGTGTGTGTGTATGCCTGTGTGTATGCATATACTATATATACACAGATAGGAGTATAATTGAGCATAATCAAGACATACATAAGAAGTGTATGTAACAACAACAACAAAAAAGACATACATATTCCAATGGTCTAAACTGGTTTTATTTAGTCCTAAAAAAGCAGCTACATATCCTCACACAGTCCTCATGGTCATCATATATAAAATTATATCATTAAGTATATAAATCATAATTTATTCAACTTTCCACATTTGACAATTAGGTCACTAAAAAACCTTCTCATATCAAAGCTACAGACATATTCTTTCATACAATCATCATGAGTATATAATTATACCAAACATATGCACACTAATATACACATAAACCAGAAAGAACTGTTTTGTTGCAAGAGTGTATAATTCTGATATCTAGTACTAATCTAATCTATTCTCTTTAAGTATCAAGACCAGAATGATTCTGTAATATTCCATAAATGCCCTCAATCAGAAGCAATATCTAGAGAAAAATGAAACTGATTTAGTCAAAGGAGAAAATTATTATTTTTAATAAAGATTCTCAAAACCTTTAGACAAGAAATATCAAAACTGATAATTTTGTTGAAAATTATATTATTAACAGCAGAGTATTAATGTTAAATGCATCTCAATATAAGTTAGGTAAAAGACAACTGAACAGCATTAAAATGGAATTTTTATAGTTTCCATTTAGAATATCTACATTACTTATTTCCCAAGAACAAACTATCTGGAACCTATTAAGAATCACTAATGGTTTGTACCTCTTAATCCCCTTCACTGATCTTGCCCCACCCCCCATAGGTGTAAAGTAAGATACAAGGATAAAATTACAGCACAGAGAATGTAGCCAATATCTTATAAAAACTTTATATGGGGCATAATCTATAAAAATACTGAATCACTATGTGGTACACCTGAAACTAATATAATACTGTTAAGAGTCAGTTATACTGCTATAAAAAATCACTAGTGGCACATGACTGGAAAGACAAATGCAGTTTGTTTTTCATCTTTGTTTCCTTCTGTGTCATTCTTTCTATCCATGTGTAAGCCTGCCTTTTATAACCACCACCATCTCCTTCAAATAGACAATGTCCATACAGCTCTTCTGTAAATTACCTGCTTTTTAAAAATCCTGTTATCTTTTGCCTCTTCCCTCCGGCTCTACAGACTCATCTTGCTCTCCTGTCTCTCTCCTTTCACATTTGCTATTCTATTTTGCTTTTTCATCTCATTCTAAGGAAAAGAGCACAGGCACTAGAGTGTAAACAATTCTGAAGCAGCAAATGTGGTATGCATCTGAATCTACCAATTGGTAGAAAGGCTAAAGGGCCCAATTTAGTACCTGGAAATTTGATTTGAGACAATAAACAAATGCTGAGCTGGAGACAGAATGCCTGCAAGACTCCTAGAGAGACAATTTTGTATGCTCATAACCTCTGGTTATCGTTTCCCTCAGCTCTCAGTGGAAGCGTGAGCTCTTCAATATGCAACGTCACGGCTAAAAATATTTAGTGATTTGATATGTTTATTGAAAATTTGTATCTGTGATGTTACCAAGTTTGAGGGAAACAGTTCCTTTATTCCCCCCCTCTAAATTTGGAACCAAATGAAAAGTAGACAGGAGAAGATAAATGCAGTTCAAAATATCAGTGCTAGTACTATAACAGCTAAATTAGGCACCGTAACTTGGATCTCCTGCCACATAGACTTACAAGTATCTCCCCTGCACTGAATATATTTAATTACAGACAATGACAGACAACCAAAGGCCTCTCCTGACTGCTCTTGTTAGGAAAGGTATGAGTATAATCTAAAGATAGGCTAATTTAAAAAAACTTTTTAAAAACAGAAAAAATAAAACGGTAGGCTAACTTGGAAATACAGCCTTTAAGTAGGCTAATCTAAGATTTTCCATTCCTTCTCCAAAATTCACCTACCAAACATTTTTCTTTCCTAACTTTGTACAGAATAAGTGAGGAAGTCCAGAGAGAGGCTAATAATCTTACTCCAGCAAAAGCCCTTGGGCACGGAGAATGAGGCAAGGGGAAACGGAATCAAAGGAATGGTACCATAGGAATACAGTAACTCTGAATCAGTGATTTGGGGAGTAGAACAAGCATGAACGATACACAGAATTTCATGTTTGCCAAAATTTCTATGTTTATAATCACACACAAAAAAATAAAAACCAGAGTCCTGCTTCTGGCCATGATGGAGGAACTAGAAACAGACTTGCCTTCCTGCCATAAACAACTTGAAAAATGGGTAAAATATACCCAAACAGTTTTCAGACACTGGCCAATAGGCAGTACAGGACCGTCATGTCTGAGAAAAGGGAAACTAATGAGGTAACTTTTACACTTGGGCCCTGTTTTTTTTCTTGAATCACTTTCAAGATCACTGTGCAGGAAGGGGGATGCCCTGGAGGTCTGGCTGAGTTAAAGAGACAGAAGTCAAATTGCAGAGAGGCTGAGGAGACGAAAATCTGTGGCTCAGAGTACTGAAGAGGATGAACAAAGGAAGAACTCCAGAAATCTGTATAAGTCTTTGTCAAGTTGGTTGCAAAGAATCAGCTGTGCAGTTGAAGAGTGAAGCTCCACAAGACTGGGTAAAGAACAGCGGAGAGCTGTAAAATGAACAATTCCCAGAGGATACATAGGGTTAGAAGATGTCCAAGTTCCAAACAGAGTGTGAAGAGTCCTCCTTAATTACCAGAGTGTTCCACAGACCAGAAGAGTCACACCTTAGTAACAGAGTTAAATTAGCCATAAAGACAACTTTGCACCTACCCTAACAAAAAAAGGAAAGCCCTGAATGATCAAACTGATCCACGAGTAACTTGACTGCATGCCCAAAAATGTCCATTACTCTTTAAAGACAACAAAATCTAGCACTCAACTATGTAAAATTAATAATGTTGAATATTCAATTAAAAATTACTAACATGAGAAAGGGGGAAAAAACGACTCATAACCAGTAGTTAAATCAGATAATACAAAGACTCAGAAAGGACTGAGGTGATACAATTAGCAGCCCAAAATTTTAAAGCAGTTGTTTTTAAGGATTTTAAGAAAATACAAACAAAAAGTGATGTTTAACCAAATCGTAGTTATCTACACTGGTATCCTACTTAGTAAAATGATACAACCAAGTGGTACATGTAACAAACTAGATGAATCTCAAAACCATTATGCTTAAAGAAAGCAAGCACAAATAAAGTATCCTATGTGATTCTATTTGTACGAAGTGCTAGAATGGAAAAACGAATCTATAGCTATAGTTCTCAAATGGACTAAGTTTTGCTCCCCATATTTCAGTACTGTCTATAGATACTTCTGGCTGTCACAGCTGGGAGGGGTGGGTGCAAAGAGAGAGTTCTATGGGCATCTAGTGAGCAGAGACCAGGAGGCTGCTAAAAATCCTACAATGCACAGGACAGCTCCCTCTGGCAACAAGCAATTAAGCACTTACTACCACTGAGTAAAATGGAAGAAAGGAAAATCATCAAGTTTCATGTTTACAAAATTCAATTAGAGTCAGTATTTCATACCTAAACTCTGAAATTCTTTGTTATGGTAAGCACCATAATCTTTTCATACTTGATGACATTGTATAATTTATTTCTCAAAAGATTATTATATAGAAGTAAAGATTATACTTATACTATAAATAATGTAAAAAGAACCTCAATTTCAAGGGGAGGAAAAATGTAAGCTTAATATAAATGCAAAGAAAATCTATACAGAAAACTTTTAGTACTTCTTTCCAAGGATATCAGACATTTTAAATGCCCATTTTATACAGAATATCATAAACAACTGCTACAAAAGAAACAAATAAATGGAAGATTTCATAAACTAACTAGCAACAGATTCCTAGGCTTAATTTGGAAAGTCACCCTTCTTTCTATTAGACTGAAGCTCATTTGTGACATATTTGCTTCCAATTTGTGTTTTCTGCTTATCTTTTCTTTTTCCATGTAGATTAATACAGTTATTCCAGCTTACTCTTAATACAATAAATAAGAAGACTCTGTAGTGGTCTCCAAGAAGCAACTAGACAGATGCTTAATATTAGTTCTCCCTACATTTCTAAATGTGAGAGTATCTAAATTCTTCCATGTCTTTATTTTGTTTGAACTGTGAGTTCTTAAACCCATGACATCTATATGTTATATAGATTATTCCTCACTTTGGAATTATCATATCACTTTTCCTTTTAATATGTGATAATTAAGCATGTACTATAAGAGAAATCAGTGAAAAGTTTTTTTAAAAAAATAAGGAATTAGTTTTCCCTTATCACCTGCACCTAAACTAGCAGGTGATCTATTTCTGCTGGTTGCCATTCATGTTTGTTGCAAACATGAAAGTAAGAAGCACATGAAGAGTTTTACCATTCAAAAGTAAATACTTATTCTGATTTTTAAACTAAGTATCTCAACAGCTGCAGCTCAAGATTTACTACACTGGAAAGAAACCATAATCTTATATCCCTATTCTCAGTTAACAGGATGATGCCAAATCAAAGCCATTTACCTTTACCGGCAGAAAATAAATTTTAATTCCAAGGTTAGAAACAATACAGAAAGAAAAAAGAAAAAGTGTCTGACTTGACATAAAGGCCTAATAAATATTTAATAAAAGGGAGAATTCATCACTAAAAATATTTATAGACTATATGTGTAAGACATAATACAAAAAGGCTTTTAAAATCAGAATACCCATCATCATGTTGCATTACATTTTATGTAGTATCATTATTTTTCAAAGCACTTTCAATTTTTCCCATGGGATTCTATTTTTAGTTGATTGGAGGAAGAGTGGTAACCCTAAATCTTACATAATTTATCAGACTAGAAATAAAAGCAACCTAGTCTACTCATTTGTTAATTTGGCAATTTTCATTCTTTTATTAAAATGTAGTTGCCATTATAGGTCATCTCATTCTCCCTTTTCTCCTCTTAAGATCAATTCTACTTACTATGTAGATAATATTCCAATTTTGAATCTAACTATTAGGACTATATAATGATTATCATCCCATTTGTAAGTTAAAAAGACATGAAGATAATTCATAGGGACATGGGCATGAACTTAATGTCTGAAAAGACAGAAATTACCAAAGTGTCAGCAAGGAGCAGCATCAGTGAATAAAGAATTAAACCCAGTCGTGCCCTGGTCCGGGAGGATCCCACATGTCGCGGAGCAGCTAGGCCCGTGAGCCATGGCCGCTGAGCCTGCGCGTCCGGAGCCTGTGCTCCGCAACGGGAGAGGCCACAGCAGTGAGAGGTCCGCGTACCGCAAAAAAAAAAAAAAAGAAACCCAGTAAGATAAAAATAAAAATTTGGTAAACAAAATCAATATAGAGAAATGAAAACTGTCTTTTAAAAATAAGGATATTATTCTAATGGCAAAATAACAGTATTTGTAGTTGAAAAGGCTAAATTTCAACATCTTTTAATGCAAACAATTTAAAATAACATCAGCATGTCTTGAGAGCTAGAATATGTTGGTATCCTAAGACTGTAACTACAAAAGCTATCAACTTCATTGCTCATTCACTCAACACTGAATAACCCCAGAGACACAAAATATGGTACCGTTGTTCTACAGCTCCATCTCTAATTTAGAAACTTTATCCATATTTGTTTTCTTACTGACCAAAATGCATTGCAATGATTAACTTTCGATAAACAGTAGGCTCCAACTATGAAACATTCAAAGTAGACATATATAAAAATACTTAGCAAAAAGCCTTTTCCACCCCCCAACATATTAACACATAATATGTTTTAATAAACATTGCCAATGGTTTGAATGTTCGCTTGTGTCTTTATAAAGTATCAAATCTATGCAAATAATACAGATTTAATACAGTGACTTAGATTCCTGATCTTCACCTAAGAACATCACATGGTCCTTGTAAGCATTTGATCAACACATAGAATCTAACGATTCAACATAGATTTTATACAAAGTTCACTCAGAGCTGAAAAATTACAAAGTGTGAAAAGCAAGTTCTATCTAGAACTCATTTCAATTTTGTATGACAATCTCCCTCTTCTTCTCATTTAATTTGTAGAAAGAAAAACAACTTCATGTTGAGGCAAAAAGAAAAAAAAAGATACCATAGTGAGATTTATCTCTCATATAAGATTTAAAATGACCTGTTTTCTCATATATGTATAAAGTCACCTAAAAATATCCAATTACAATATCTGAATAATCTGAGAGTAACGATTTTAACATTATTTTGTGCTTTCCATGAAAGGGAATGATTATCACCATGGAACTTACTCTTTTATACAGTACTTGAAACAATGTTTTTGCCAGTCAGAAAATCAATTTCCTATAAGATAAGTAGAAATGCAGTAGAGGAAGTGGTAGAGTTAAGACATTGAAAGCTATAAAAGATTAAATTGGATGTAATCACAGAATAAAGGTTGTGCATTTTTTTGTTTTTTTTTTCAACTGTGAAAAAATGAGATGTAATGCTAACAATGCATACCTTTCATGTGTTATATATGGGTGAAGTAGTACTTTGTAAATGATAAAATAAGAATAATAAAAGTGACTCCTTCATGAATGATATATGTAGAAGTCTAGCTCAAGGAGCTTTCTAACTGCAAAGCCATTCATTCTCTAAAAACTGAGTCAGATCAGAGGTTATTCCAGGTATAAATTAAAATTTCTAAACTTACTTCAGATTAGCCTAGAAGGAATTCCCAGTGCCCTCTGACAAAGATTTGGAAGACAGAGTTTGATGATTAGAAAAATAAAGGGAGAAGAAATCCAATATTAATTCCCCCATTCATTCAATAAATATTTATTATTGCCTACTACTTTAGACAAAAATGTTCATGGAGGTGACATTCTAGAGTAGCAGCCAGTGAAAAAATAAATACATAAGTAAACTTCATAGGTAAACTATAAGTGCTGTTAGAGAAATAAACAGGGAGCCAGAGAGAGAAGCAAGGGAAGAAGTCTATTTTACATAACGTGGAAATTACATCTATGAAGAAGTAACATTCAGACTAAGCTTCAAAAGGTTTAGAAGGAATTACCCAAATGAAGAGTAGGAATTAGTACTCCAGGAAAAGGGAGTATCAAGAGCAGAGGCCCAGAAGCACAAACAATGTATTTTAAGGCATGAAAGAAGTTTCTAAATCATATATTTGATAAGGGACTTATACTAAGAATATATAAAAAATACAATAATAAAAAGACAAATAACCCAATTGAAAAATGGGCACAGGATCTGCATAGTCATCTCTCCAAGGAAGATATACAAATGGCCAATAAGAACATGAAGAGTATCACTTATATGTGGAATCTAAAAAATAAAACTAGTGAATACAACAAAAAAGAAACAACTCACAGATACAGAAAACAAACTAGTGGTTACCAGTGGGGAGATGGGGAGAGGGAATCAGAGTAGTACAAGATAGGGACAGGGGATTAAGAGGTACAAACTACTGTCTATAAAATAAATAAGCTACAAAGATATACTGTACAACACAGGGAATATTGCCAATATTTTATAATAACTATAAATGGAGTATAATCTTTAAAAATTGTGAATCACTATGTTGAACACCTAAAATTTACATAATATTATAAATCAACTATACCTCAATTTAAAAAAAGAACATGAGGAGATGCTCAACATTATTAGTCAGCAAGCAAATGCAAATCAAACCACAAGGAAATAGCACTTCACACCCAGTAGGATGGCTAGAATCAAAAATATCAGATAACAAATGAAGATGTAGAAAACATCAACTCTCATACACTGTTGGTGGGAATGTAAAATGGTTTAGCTGCTTTAGAAAACAGTGAGGCAGTTTCTCAAACTATCAGAGTTAACATATAATTCAGCAATTCCACTCTTAGGTATAACATTCTAGAGAAATGAAAACATGTTCATGCAGAAACTTGTACCTGCAGTTCCCTGGTGGCCTAGTGGCTAGGATTTGGTGCTTTCAGAAACTTGTACTGGAATGTTTGTAGCAGCATTATTATAACAGCCAAAAGGTGGAAACAATCCAAGTTTGTTTCACAAAATACCACATACTATATTATTCCATTCATATGAAAGCTCAGACTAGAGAAATCTCTAGAGACAGAGAGATTTGTGGCTGCTCAGAGCTGGGTGAGGAAAGAGGGGAAAGCAAGGATACTGGGTTTCTTTTTGAGGTGATGAAAATGTTCTGAAATTTGTGGTGATGGTTGCACATACCTGAATATAATAAAAAGCACTCAATTGCATACTTTATATGGGTTAATTGTATGGTATGTTAATTATATCTCAATGAAGCTGTTTTAAAAATTTTTCAGGGCTTCCCTGGTGGCGCAGTGGTTGAGAGTCCACCTGCCGATGCAGGGGATGCGGGTTCGTGCCCCTGGTCCGGGAAGATCCCACATGCCGCGGAGCGGCTGGGCCCGTGAGCCATGGCCGCTGAGCCTGCGCGTCCGGAGCTTGTGCTCCGCAACGGGAGAGGCCACAACAGTGAGAGGCCTGCGTACCGAAAAAAAAAAAAAAAAAAAATTTTTTTTCAAAGACCTATATGATTGATGCAGAATATATAGGATAATTACCATAAGAAAGAGAAAAGACAAGAGATGAAGTAAAAGACAAGCAAGATGAAAGAATGGGAAAGTAACATATTTGTTATTAGCTTTCACTCTGTTTACTTCTTAGCACAAAGGAAGGGCCTCCAGAGGTTTGTATGGGTAAAGAGTGACTACTGAGGAGTTCTTGGAACATTCAAGTTTACTTACATCAGGAGTTACTAATATGTTTGAAGCTTTCAATGAGCTGCCATGTGAATTTCTAAGATCAAAGAATAGCAATCATTGCCAATGGCCTGGCAGTCAGTAACCTTGTGAGTTATTGCTGTGCTTCTGCTACTCTGTTGGCCCTGTTAGGAATACTAGAAACACACAGGCAATGACCAACAACAACAAAAAAACAAAACAAACAAAAAACAAACAAAGAAAAAACAAAAACCACCACCACCAACAACTTACTCTCCACTTTGAAGACACCAGCCCCAACGAAGTAAATATATTTCCAGTTTCTTGATAAAGATAGAAATTCTACAGTAGTAAGGTATATAGGATACAGGCATAATCTAGACTGCTGATTTTTATAATTCAGCCTGAATAAACATTATAAAATAAAAAATAAAGTGAATAGAAGATGCTAGAAAGGGAAGTAAGAAGAGCTTATTTTTCATTTTATTAAGATATTTCTCTCTGATGCTTTCAATACCCAGAGTACACTATCCAACTCCTCAAGCTATTTTTATTTCCCAGTATGGAAGTACTGAATTTCCCTTCCTCCTTAGAGAAAGAAGTACCCATCCTGAACACATCAAAATGGAACGTATACTACTGGCTAGGGATGTTATAACTCCTGGGAGATCTAATTTTAGCTTAGGAAAACAAAACCAAAACAAAACAGATTGCTCTCTCACAATCTTCCTGCTTCGTATGGGAAAGGAATGAGTTAATCTCTAGTAGTGCATGCTAACAGGTACTTGGTTTTAACCACCATACAAACTCTTCTTTCTCCGACTCCCCTTCCTTCTTTCTTATTTTCTGCACAGGAACAATAAGTTACCATACTAACACATTTCTTCCTACTTTTCTCAACTCTCAGATAACAGAGAGATGATATTTTGGAATAGATTTTTATGTATGATGATTTAGGTATGTTCACATATGTGACATATGTACATAAATAATATTAATCAGCTTTTAAAGGGCTTTTACATTTTAATATGGTGACCCTAAAAATGAATACAAAAAAATAACTGAACCAAATGATGTCTCAAGATTCTTATTCACAGATGAAGATAAATCATCTAATAGCTAACACCGATGCCAAGGAACTAACAAGAGGCAATTTAACAGATGAGGAAATGCTAAGTGTAGCAAGAAGGATAAATCTAGAAGTTGGGAGACAAATTAGGTGAATGTCACCATGTGCACACAACTACAGTGATATTTTTTCCACAATGGTGAAATGATATCCCAAATATTGAAGTGCAAATGACTAGAATAACACCTATCAGAATCAGTGAATTATTACCTCTAAATCTAAAAAGCAAGTATATGAACGCTTGCTTTTAAAATAGCTATTTGTATCTTAAAGTATTGCTTAAACAGTATTTTTTTTTTTTTTTTTTTTTTGCGGTACTCGGGCCTCTCACTGTTGTGGCCTCTCCCGTCGCGGAGCACAGGCTCTGGACGCACATGCCCAGCGGCCATGGCTCACGGGCCCAGCCACTCCGTGGCATGTGGGATCCTCCCGGACTGGGACATGAACCCGCATCCCCCGCATCGGCAGGCGGACTCTCAACCACTGCGCTACCAGGGAAGCCTGCTTAAACAGTATTTTTAAATGCATAATTAATGTTTAACATTGAACAGTTTAACCAGGAACATTACTTTCAATTTAGACTTGTATCTGCTAGAAATACATTTGGCTCCATTATTCTCACTGAGGTTACAGAGATATCATCACTGTATTCTCTTACATACTATCAAAATCAGACATGCTTCTGATTTCCTCTCCCATTTTCTGCCATTCTTCTACGAGTATAGGGTGAGTGATACATCAGCAATACCAGAACGACATATATTTGATTCATATTTGACTCAGTACGTACCTACGCAAAATCGCTTCCTGAGGTACCTCTTTGGCTATCCACTGACTGGTACCTAGATCATTCTCTCCTGCTTAACAAGAACCACAATAATGCCAGGACCAGTATTAGGAGGAAGTATTAGGTACTGCTGTTAAATTGAGAATAATGTCTTATTCAAACACTTGTGTTTTAGGTACAAACAGAAAGGCAGCTAGAAGTTGCTGTCCAATATGGTGAGAAAATATGAAGTTAAATAAAGAAAATTGAAATTGTACTAAATTAAAACAGAACATGTGACAGAAAGGCAGGCACAAATGAGTTGGGCCTTGTAGGCTATAGTGGAGTCATGAGAGGGTTTCAAGTAGAGGAGTTAAATGATCCAACCCACATTTCAGTAGCCATTCCTGTGGCTGCTGTGTTGGAAACAAACTGAACAGGTTACTACAATAATACAGGTGAGAGACGAGGGTGGTAGTAGATGAGTGAAAAGTGGTTTTATTTCCGATATGAAGGATCAAGAGCATCTGCTGACACATTAGATGTGGGGTTATGAAGACAGAAGGAGTCAAAGAAAACCTTCAGGTTTATTGCCTAAAGAACTGGAAGCATAAAGTTGTCCTTTTTGAAATGAGGAAGAATACCAAGTATCAGAAATTTATCTCAGACGTGTTAAATTTGATATGTTTATTAACCGTCCTAGTAAAGATGTCAAGTAAACTGATATGAGTACACAGTCAAGTAGAAATATGGGTTTAAGATATAAATCAGAGTGTACTGGACGGTATCTTAGTCATGAGACTAGACAAAATCCCCAAAAGAATAAGTACAGACAAAAAAAAAAAAAAAGAACTGAGACCTGGGGCACTCCAAAGTTTAGAGGTTGGACAGATGTGAAAGATCCAACAAAAGAGATGAAGAATTTGCCAGAAATGCAGCAGGGGGGAAGAAAATTAGATAATGTACTTTCTGAAAGCCAAATAAGAAAATGTTTCAAAAAAGAGAGGCATCAAACATTTTAAGTTTTATTTGTTTTTTTTTTTTTTTTTGCGGTACACGGGCCTCTCACTGTTGTGGCCGCTCCCGTTGCGGAGCACAGGCTCCGGACGCGCAGGTTCAGCGGCCATGGCTCACGGGCCCAGCTGCTCCGCCGCATGTGGGATCCTCCCGGACCGGGGCAGGAACCCGCATCCTCTGCATCGGCAGGCGGACTCTCAACCATTGCGCCACCAGGGAAGTCCCAAACATTTTAAGTTTTAATGCTGGGTGTAGTAGGATGAGGATGAGATCTGACCTGTCGATTTAATCATGGTAGAATGGTAAGAGTGAAAGCCTGATTAGCTTTCAAGTGGATTCAAGAGAGCATGGAAAGAGAATAACTACAATATTAAGATTAGACAACTCCTTCAAGGAATTTTGCAGGAGGAGGACAGAAATGGGATTGTAGAGAGGGGAAAGTAAATTCAAAAGAAGATATTTTAAATATGGAAAAATTAACAGCATGCTTGCTGGCCTGTAGGAAAGCTATAGTGGAGATCCACACCCAACCCCCACCCACAAAAAAAGCAATAAAGAAAAAGGGAGAACTGTTAAAAGCAATATCTTTGCAAAAAAGAGGATGGAATGCAGGGCACAAATGGAGAAACTGGACTTTGTAATTAACATTTCCAGTTTTATTCATAGTAATACAAAATCTAAATTGGCACAGATGCAGCCGAGTGAGCTGACATGTATCAGGAGCACATGGAAGCTGACTGTTTCTATTTCCTCAGTTTAAAAAAAAAAAGGAAACAGAGTTATCATCTGATAGGAAAGATTGGGAAGAGGTTAGGAAGGTTTGATGAAAGAGAATATTTGAAAACAGTCATCTAGGAGACTAGGAGAGTAAATGGACCTGTGGACACACTATATGACTGCCTGGCAGCATTACAGGCTTACTAGAGGTTAATAACCATTCTGCAGTTATCTTCTGGGCTAGACAGATAAGCTATTATTACTCCCTTTTCTAAATCACTTATAAGAGTAGAGCAGGGGAAAAAATTATACTCCTCTGAGCACCGATTCCTAGGAATTGATTTTTTTTTTTTTTTCCTTCTCAGGGAACTATCCATTTAATCTTACTTTCTGATTTGTCTGCCTTGGTCATTTTAAAATAAAGCATATATTTTTTATCAAACTATTATACTTTGAAGAAACAAACTATCTAATATGGCAGTCACAAAGTAAGACTGACAATGAATGAATTTGCTGTTCAAAAGAAAAGATATATTTGTTTCCAAGAGAAATTTAGCAAAGGTAATGATGCTATATGGTAACAAGGAAAAGGGCTGAATGGTTGAGGCACGAAGAATAGATCATATGCTATACATCATCTTATATCCGGTGCTTAGTGAAGTACCTGATAATCAGCACTCAAGAAACATGTTGAATAAAGGAATGAGGAGGCGAATACATAATGAAACCTAAAGACAGAATGACAAAATATAAAGACTGATTAAAAAGACTGAAAGTAGGAGAGGAAGACATAAAAGACTGGGTTCACTGAAAGATGCAAGTCAGTGGTAAGAGTCCAAAATGATATTCTTTTAAGAGTTTCTTCTTGAAAAATACTTAATATTGCTCCCACATCTCTGAATTAGGTCACACGAGAAAAACATACGGCAAAATTTTAAAAGTGTATTAAAAAGACAAGTATTAAAAACTTTTAAAAATCCCTCACATTCTCTTTCCCTAACCTAGGTAGACAGAAAACAAATAGAAATTTGTCTCCATGCAATTGTGAGATACACAGTGTATATCTTAAACACTAGATAGAAATAAAAACATGTATCAATTGATGGCCTCTATTGATTGATTTAAGGCAAGTAAACACTGGGAAAAGTAAGTGGCTTATGAAGCCTCACACAGAAGAAAAATTTCTTATTTCTCAACAACCACTCTGTGGAATCTAACCTACATGAAATGAATTATATACGTTATTTCTTTCCAATGCAAGTTTGATAGTACAAGGAGATCATGTTGATACTAAGATTTAACTTCTCTAATTAATGGTTTAAAATCTTCATATTTCATCTTAGAATTCTCAAGTCTAAAAACTGCTTGAATTTTTATTGCTCTTACGATAAAGTCTAAATACCTGAACTTGAGGTACCCTGGTCTTACGGCTGAACTTGGCTTACCTGCCTAAGACTTACCTCTGGTCACTCTTGTCCTCACAGTCCAAATCTCATACATCCTTGAACTACTCATGTTTCTTAACATAATTTGCTCCTTTTAGTCTCACTGCTGTTTCCTCTGTCAAAAATGCTCTTCTAATACCCAGAAAACACCTACTTCACGTCTCACTTTAAACTCAGTGCTCTTTGGAAGAGCATCCGCTTATGTGCTACCCTAGCAGGCTACACATTTTTCTATATATTTAGTTCCTATCACACGGTATTACCATACAATTGTCTAATTACTTGAATGTATTCCCTAAAAGGTCATAAATATCAGAATTTTAATTTTATTATATTTATATAACATTTATATTTTAAGTCCTGAGCACACAGGACTTACGTATGGCACACAGATATTAAAAAATATTAATCTGTGGAATAAAGTTCTACATATCGAGAATTAATTCATCGAAAATCACTAATTCCCTTTTTTAAAGCAGAAAAAAGGTTCTGATAAGAACTATTCAGCATCATACAAATATTCATTTAGTAAGGAACATGTGAAATCATGAAAACTTACAAAGAAACAGACATATATGGATTCAGGTATATGAGCTGAATGAAAAATAGTATTAATCTCCCTTCATAATACTTTATCTTTTTTCAAATTATAACAAAAATAAAAAGCAGTAAAACATGGCACTTGATGGTAAATGTTTTACCTTGTTTTAGATCAGCATTTCTCGTAACTCTGTCTGACAAATAGCAGTCTGGTAAAGGGTATGATGAAAACATTGGCCAAGGATATGGATCATCACCCTAAAAAAGAAGACAGATGACTTTAGGAAGTAGTTTAATATTAAATTTTAAGACTTTCTGAAATATCACTTAAATTGGCTTTTGTTTCATAAATTCCAGAGTTGTAGCATAACTAACCAAAAGCTATCTGACATCGTAATTCAACACTCTAATGGATACTAACTAAAATGAAATATAGAGACAACGTTAAATAAGTACTAAAGACAAATATGATAACTTGTTGTAGCAACTAGACTGCTCACAAAACTATTTCTCCTATGCTGTCAATCATTTCTAGCTCACCATTCTTGGAGTGAAGTACTTAATATAACAACAAACAACAGTAAAAATAACAAAAAAACCCTTCAAGAGAAAACCAAACTCTATGGATACTGATGAAACGAGAGGTACTCAATATAGCCAATGAAACACAATGAGAATTAGTCATCTAATAAAAAGCAGGTATCATGAAGGGGAAAGATATTAAAAGTGAAAAAATTTTAATATGTGTTCAAAGACACACAAGGAAAATGACAAGTTTTTAATAAAAGAATATCCTACTCTGCAACACAAACTACCACTCAAGACACCCTGCCTTGAAGAATGCTATTTTCATTAGAAAGTATTTACTTGCATCCTAAAGTTTTTCTAGTAACAAAAGTTCAATTCTGTGATGTGGATATTCAGAAGTTGTTTATTGTCACTTGAGCTGGCTACCTTGCTTCAAAATGTCAGAAAAACATTCCCCCCTCCTCTTTACCCCACTTACCTTCTCTAGTATCCTTGGAGGCAAAATTCGTTCCATTGGCCCCCCAATAAGATTTATTCTAACAAGAACATGATTTCTCTCCACTGATAAGCTATCAATTATAAAATCTCTGAAAAATAAATATATCAATTGTTACTGCCTTAATTGAATATGATTTTATTTTAAGATCATGTCAGTGGAAAGTAGAAGAAAAAAGCAATACAATTTCTATAGAAGAGTCTGAAAAATAAATTCACTTTTTATCTTACAGCTTTCTTAGCTACAGAGCAAAGAATTGGAGATATAATTCATATAATGAGATGAATGAGATTAAGAATATTTCCTTGATAAATGTCACATGTTATAAAGAAATGGGATTAAGATGTGCATTATTTCCACACCAACTCTATCACATTTTTAGATTTATTCATTTTATTTATTTTTGGCTGCGTTGGGTCTTTGTTGCTGTGCGCAGGCTTTCTCTCTAGTTGTAGAGAGCCGGGGCTACTCTGCCTTGCGTGGGCTTCTCATTGCCGTGGCTTCTCTTGTTGTGGAGCATAGGCTCTAGGCGTGCAGGCTTCAGTAGTTGTGGCACGCAGGTTCACTAGTTGTGGCACACGGGCTTAGTTGCTCCGTGGCATGTGGGATCTTCCCGGACCAGGGTTCGAACCCGTATCTCCTACATTGGCAGGCAGATTCTTAACACTGTGCCACCAGGGAAACCACATTCTTAGCCAAAGTTCCCTTAAGTTCTAGATCCAGTGACTTAATTCAAATTCTTCACTTTGTATCCTCCACACTTCCTGCAGCTGTTAATAATATCCTTCTATATCAAACCTAGAGTATTCAGTAATGTGGCCTGGTATTCTGTACTATTTTTCCAAGGTCTAGCTAGAGTGGAGCCACACTTTTTTTAAATTACAGACACAAAAACAATGCCAGCTATTGAATGTGTGTTCAAGATATGTCAACCGAATCAAGGTAATAGTAAGTATGACATATTAATAGAAAAAAGTTTTCAAGATATTACCATAACCTCATTTTGCAATAATCAGAATTTATAACTATGAACTAACATAATTAAGAGAATGAAGTAAAAATTGCCTCTATAAGGGACACAAAAATCAAACATTTTGTTTAATGAGTCATCTTTCACATGAGTCTGAATTTAAAGCTGATACAACTTAATAAAGTTAGGACTTAACTAAAAAACAAAAAACTAAACAGAAACTTAAAAAGTAGTACTCTGTAAGCTGTCTCCAAGAACATTGTCTACAATCTTTTTAACTGTGACATTTATGCTTTATTGCCTTTTACTCTTACTTAAATCTACTGAATTCAGATAATGGAAAAACATTAAATAAACTGTACAGAAAATTACTGCCTCAACAGAACATCTGTAAAGAAAGCTGTTATTGTCTCTTAATTATTTTATTATTATTATTATTTTTTTACCTGTGACTGTCAGAGGTCTCTAAGGTATTTTCTTCTTGAGCATTTAGTAATATTTCAGATACTTGATACTGAGCCTCCAATAGGAGAAGAGTATCTAGATCACAGCATACCACACTTAATAACCTAAATAAAAAGGAACAATAAAAGTAGATTTTCAAAAATATATCCTAAAAGTTTAGAAACTTTCTTGGTGTCTCAAACCAAGAGAAATGGAAATAAAAATTTTGTAAGAAAAATCAGGTAGTTATTTCAGATATATTTTTAATCATTTTGAATAATTGACCTCAAAAAATTTTCTAATTGAAATATCATTTAAAGACCATGGGTTATTTCTAATCTAGTTTAAAAATTTATCTACATCTAGGAATAATAAATTTTATTCTCAACTGATACTTAATTTAAAAATTAATTAGGGAACATTAGCAAATCTATAAAAACTACAAATTGCCACCACTTTTTACTCAATTAAATACAGAAGGAATGACAGAATCATCTTGCTACCAATCCAGGAAATATTTATTAGGTGAAATGTCAATGGCTAACTTTATAATTGTCAGATAAAGCTGAGAACACCAAAACACAATGATCTATCTTAATATTACTAAAAGTAGAAATCATGAGGCTCCTATTGTGATGCAAGAGGATGTACAGTGAGTGCACCATCTACAAAATATTCTTGCCAAAAAAACAGAACCTGAAACTAACCAATCCTAGATATCTCATTATCAGTTTATACTGATACAAGGCTCAGAGAAATATGTAAAAAGACACCACAAGAGGGAAACAGTCAACACAAAAACCAGAATTTGGAGAATACTACACATTATATATTTCTTCTGGAAAAAAAATGTTCATAAAAAAAAGAGGGGATAAAGGAAGTTATAAATTAAAAGAAAAATAAAATGAATGTGAAGATTTTGTTTTGATCATGATTCAACCAAAAACTGTGAGAATGCATTTTGAGTCACACAGGAACTATCTCCAAGGTATGTTAAGTAAAAAAGAAGAGGCACAAGACGTGCATAGTGGTAGCATTTGAACCAAAATGGAGAAACATTTGAATACATATTTAAGTACATATTTGTTTCTACGTAGAATCCCTCTCTAAAGACAAAAAAGAAACTGGTAAGAGTTGTTAGCTGGG
Source organism: Lagenorhynchus albirostris (assembly GCF_949774975.1). Taxonomy (NCBI): domain Eukaryota; kingdom Metazoa; phylum Chordata; class Mammalia; order Artiodactyla; family Delphinidae; genus Lagenorhynchus; species Lagenorhynchus albirostris. The sequence continues at coordinate 39,553,308 of NC_083106.1, read as the reverse complement.
CGGGGTGGGGGCGGTGGTTGGAATCTGACAGACTGAAGGGAATATACTTCTCACAGTATATCTTTTACAGTTTTTGAATTTTGGTGCAATCACATGTTTTATCTAGTCAATAGCATCCATAAATAGAAAAATGTTCGGTGGATGCATTTAACAGTCAAAAATGGCAATTCAACATCACTCCCCAGAACCTGGCTAAAATAACCAAATTTATCCAAAACTAAGGGAAAATCTACTATCAATTTAGAGAAATGTTCCATACTTAGTTTATAAAAGTAAGAACATTTGTGCTAGATAAAATGAAAAGAATACTTAGACTTCTAGTTTAAAGATGGTAGTGTAAGTTGGTATTTCCCTTTTCTCAGCCTAGAAATAACCCCAAGGATTGAGAAGGAAGGAAAAGATCATAAAAATGTTTAGCCACAAAATGAGCTGAAGGACAGTCAAGGGCAATCAAAATTGGGCAAAGACCACTATGGGAAGGAAAGAAACTGAGAAAGGATGTCATGGCCGCCCATGAAAAACAACAGAATTAATTTCTCAAAAAAATTCATAAAAACAAAATTTTCAGAAATGAGGAGTATACTCAGATGAAACTCTCTGTTTACAATAGTGGAAACAGGATACACGAGACAGAGGCAGGAAGATCCCTGGTCCTATTATGGTTCGTAGTAATAGAAGAAACAAGGTAGAACATGGAGTCACAGACAAATCAATTATTAGTTATTGGTTACAGGTTACAGAGACAATTATTAATAATTAAAACTGACTACACGCATAGTGAGATTGGCAGGGACAACACAAAAACATACACAGACCGAAAACTCAGGCCCACAGAAAAAGTTCAACTAACTGGGAACATGACCATAACTTCTCTTCAACACGAGCCTCATGTAAACAGCTGATGGTGAAAGAACTCACACTCCTCCAAAAACAAATACCACAGGACGCATACAAAGGTGCTCCAAGAAAAAGGAGGAAATAATAGGATGAGCAGATGGCAAATAACAAACACACAGGGCAGCCATTATACACTCCAAAACTATGACCAAATAATGGTCCGTGAATTCTTTAAGTTATATAAATGTATCAAATCAACAGGTTGTATAACTTACAGAATATTATATTGCAATTATCTCTCAACTGAAAAGTTTCATAAAGCAGTAGTCTCCAATAAGCTCTTTGCACAAAGTAGAGCTGTGTAAGCACAGGAAAGAAACAGCAAAACAACCAGAAAAGATAAAACATGAACTGGCAGAGCTAAGGAAAGAAGCAGAAGAACAAAAGTGTCACAGAAATTAATGCACAATTAGAAATAGCAAAAAAGAACAGATGCTGCTAAAAGCACAATAAATGATACAGGGAACAGAATGAGAGTGTGAAAAACATAATGAAAATAAAGAATTTAAACTACTGATTTCTTGAAGAGAAAACAGAAATAACCTAACAGGATACATCTTTAGAGATACTGGTCAAATTCCAGGAGAAAAGCAACCATGACAGCATGTCCAGGGTAAACTGAACCAAAAGAGTCAACACTGAGACAGAGCTATTAGACTTAGAGAAAGAACCACTGGGGTATCCAGGGAAAAAGGTAAGTCACTAACAGAGTTGGGGTTGGGGGGAAGGGAATCAAGCTGTTCTCAGATATACCGACAGCAACATTCAATACCAGCAGGACAATGAAGCAATACTGGGAGGAGGTCTAACACCAGATACTAACACACATTACAAAGCTGTGAAAATTTTAAAAGTGTAGTAATGGCATGAATAAACAAACGAAAATTCAAACAGATGCAAATATATAGAGGAATTTAAAATATGTCAAAGGCAGATAGAATTTCCTGGTGGACGGAATATGTGGAGCAAAAATAAGAAAGATACCAAGGATGACTTCAGATGTTTTGTTAGAAAAATAAGAAGGATCAAGTTGTCACCAACTAGGTAATAAGGCTTTAAGTTATAAAGGTTTAGGGAGGACCTAGTAACCTTTCTACTTTCTTTAGGTTACTAAATCAGTGAACAGGTAATGAAAATAACCTCAACATCCTCTAGTTTATGATTTGAAAAAAGGAGTCTATAGACTCTAGATGGACAATTAGACGATCCAAGGTGAATTAGAGTAGCTCTGAAAGCAGATCCATGCCTGGACTGAATTCTCATTAGAGAATGAGTAAATAGACACTTTAACAAATGATGTAAGACTTTTAAAATCCTACAAATACTAGGAATAATGTAAGGTTAGCAAATTGGATGCAGCAGTAAATTAAAAGAATAGCATACTGTGATCAAGCACCGTTCATTCCAGGAAGAAAAGGATAGTTTAATATTGAAACATCTCCTGATATAATGCATGACATCTATATGTAATAGAAAATATATAATCATCTGACCAGATGCTTGAAAGCTACTTAATCTAAGATTCAACATCCACTCTCTACTCCCTGTCCTCCAAAAAATAGCATTCCCATTAAGGTCATGAAAACAGCAAAACTGTCCATTATTTAGCATTGTTTTAGAAGTTTAAGCCAATGCAAAAAAGATAAGAAAAAGAGGAATGCTATCTGAAAGGAAATAATGATGTTCATTATCAGAAGATGATAAAACTGTTTATTTGGAAACTACCCTTCCCCATGACATAAAATTCAATTTACTTGATTTTAAGAAATATTGGTTGAATACCTACTAAGTGCCTATTACTGTTTTAAGTGCCAAGGATACCTCACTGAACACACATGCACAAAAATCCCAGTCTTTATGGAATGCTAAACACTAGAGGAGGGGGACAGTGAACAACAACAACAACAAAAACACAGCATGGATACAACTAAAGCAGGGAAGTGAATAAGGAGTTGTAACAAGAGAGCAGTGGGGATAGATCACTGTACGCAATTTCAAATAAGGTAGTTAGGAAAGACCTCAGCAAGAAGGTGACACCTGAGTAAAGACCTAAAAGAAATGAAGAAACAAGCCATGGAGCTATCTGAGGGATAAACGTTCCAAGGCAGAGCAAACAGCTTGAGCAAGGGACTGAAGGTTGAGAGCATGACTGGCATGTTTGAAGAACAGTATGCCATTCTTGCTGGAGTCTCTCTACTCTGCTGGCTTTGAAGAAGCAAGCAGCCATACTGGAGAAACCCATGTGGCAAGGAACTACAGGTAGCCTCTAAGAATTGAGGGCAAACTTCAATTAACAAAGCTGCAAGGGCTCTAGCCTCTAAGCAGCAAGAAAACACGACCCTCAGTCCTAAAACCATAAGGAACTACATTCTGCCAAAAATTCTGTGAGTTTGGAAACAGATACTTTCCTGATTGAGCTTCAAAAGAGATCACAGCCCCATCTGACACCTTGATTGTAGCCTTGTAAGACTATGAACAAGGAACCAAGCAGAGAGAACCAAGTAGAGAGAAACTGAGGTAAGTGTGTGATGTTTTAAGCCACAAAGTTTGTGGTAAGAGTTCAACAAAATGGCTCCACTAACAACCTAAAAGCATTTAAAGGAGAATAGTTAAATGAATTAATAATTGGTATACCTATACAGTCTCAGACATTTATCTCAGATATGGTGCTTACCACGTCCTAAATTTATGTGACATATTTAGTCTCACAATAACTCCAAGGAAGGTAGAGTTACTGTCTCCATTTCACATATGAAGAAATGGAGGCATAGAGAGGTTACGAATCTTGTCTAAAATCACTTTGATGATGTGGTTCCAGAGTCCATGCTCTTAAACCACTGGGTGATATTGCCACATACTGTAGTATACACTGGGGAACATAAGGCTACAAATATTAAATTAACAAAAGATATATAAGACCTATGAAAAAACCCCAATGTCCTAATGAGAGTAATTAGAGAATACTTAAATAAAATGGAGATATATACAATGTTTACAGATTGGAAAATTCAGTATAAAGATGTCAGTTCACTCACTATTTATCTGTAGATTCAATCCAAGGATAATTAAAATCCCAGTGGGCTGGTTTGTGTGACAAGATGATTCTAAAATTTGTATGGAAAAAAAAGGACTAAAAGTAGCCACGATGTTTCTGGAAAAGAACCAAGTGGGAACAATCACCCTATCAATTATTGTACCATATTATAAAGCTATAGTAATTAACAGAATCTAATATTTGTACAAGGATGAACAAAATCCAACTGAATAGAATAGGAAGTTCAAAAACATACCTTTGAATATTTAGATACCTTTTCTGTAACACACAAAAAAATTATGTATATATATGCACACAGAGATACGTAGCTAATGTTCCACGTGTAGTTGTTTATAATAGCCAAAACTAGAAAACTATAAGTATCTCAAACGTCTGCTAGTAGCATAATATATAAACAAAACACAGTATACTCATGCCAATGGAATATCATATAGCAATGAATATTGACCTTAGAAACATAATGCTACATATAAAAAGGTCAGATGTCACAGAGTATACAGTCTATGCTACCACTAAAATAAAGCCCAAAAAGCAACAAAATTAAATGTATTTTTTTGGAAATACATAACTAAGTAGTAAAAATATAAAATAAAGTAGTAAATACCATAAAAGTCAGAATAGTGGTTACCCATTAGGGAGATGGGAGGCAGTCATGATCAACAAATGCATAGTACTAGTAAGTTCTCTTTGTTTACTTGACTGGGATTTTATGTAGACATTTATTCTACAACACTTTGCTAAATTTATGTTTATATTTTATGCAGGATTTATATTTTTAATATTTCATAAAAAACTTGTGTCATGCTTGGGTGGATAATGGGAAAAAGTATAGCATTATATCTATAAGAAATATAAACATGTGTGCAATAAATGAACAAATCGAAAACACCAATAAAACAATGCATACTTTAATAATTATGCATAAAAGCCTTGATAACAATGAGTGCCATTTACTACTCAATCATGTAATCATCTAATAAACAGATCTTAATGTTTCATTAATTATATCAGCATATTTGTATAAGCTACCAGCTACAGTAAACATGGAAGAAAAAGCCAGTTGAGTAAGACCATCTTTTTAACCTAACCATGAGGCTAGGTTTACAAAGTGAATTGGAGTGTTGTGTGCAGATTATTTTATATCCATTAATTTTTGAAAAGTGACCATAAAAACATGTCTCAAAACTTACATATTATTAGGCTTACAAGTAACAAATTGTGAAGTGTAAGTTTTGTTGGCCCCAACCCAAATTTCCCAAAGTTAAGAAAAAAATCTGCTGCTTACTTCAAACATAAAGTTAGTTATATCAAGAAGTATTCCAAAGAAAATCAACAATTATCCAAGATGAATCCAAATTCATTACTGGATAAGTGCTTTAATGGTATATTTTCAGTTTTTTATGGACAGATAAAGTATTAAAAATAAAGTTAATGTAAAGATATCAACGGTAAGTTTCACAGAAGAAATTTCAAAGTGTTTGTGAATATGTATGGGTATCTCTCTCTCAGAACACAGAATTAGATGGAGTCTACCTACCCCAGGCACAAATCCCCTCAGGTTGTTAGGTGTTATAGGTTACTTTTATCAAAATAAGAGAAGTTTCTGTACACCAAAAGACAGACAGTAATCACAGACCTTAGCTGTTCATTCTCTATTTCATACAATCCTAAGCAATGTGCAAATATTACAGACACTATTATAGCCTTATGGTTCCCAGGAACCCAAACAGTCTAGCACTCAGGGATATGGTGTTGCTGTTTGAAGGTGGTGAAGACATAAGAGGTTGTCTGCCTGCAGCAAAGTTTTTGGAGGCATGACATGACTATTTAAAGTGGGAAAGGATCCAGGCCCCCGTAGTAACTCCATGAAAGAATTTGTATACAGATCTACTGCCTGGGCTTCCCTGGTGGCGCAGGGGTTGAGAGTCGCCTGCCGATGCGGGGGACGCGGGTTCGTGCCCCATTCTGGGAAGATCCCCCATGCCGCGGAGCGGCTGGGCCCGTGAGCCATGGCCACTGAGCCTGCGCATCCGGAGCCTGTGCTCCGCAACGGGAGAGGCCACAACAGTGAGAGGCCCGCGTACCGCAAAAAAAAAAAAATCTACTGCCTTATTTGAGTCAGGTTTATTGACGACATCTAATAACAGCTTTCTCATCTCACCTCAGGCACTGAGGCTAAGTCCCTATCTTTATTAGACACTTTATACTGCATTGCTCAGTCTGCACATGTTTCCTGCCTTAGTGTATCTGTTAATTATATGTAACAAAAGACATAATCAGGATGAAGTCTCCTTAGGAGAGTAAATTAACAAAGCCTCTAACTGAGAAGATACTGCTAATTTGGCCAATGTGAATACCAGGAGCAGTGTGCTTTCACCCAACATGGACAGTAACACATCTTTCATTTTAACAAAATTTAGTCCAGGGCAGCCTTGACTGTCCTATCATCCCTCAGGTCATCATGAAAAACTACTCTGCCGATGATATGTTAATTGGACCTAGGTGAAAAGGAAGTATCTGGCATTCTACATGTTTTAGTAAAAAAAAAAAAAAAAAATAGGTGTGCCAGAGAGTGAGAGATCCAAAAAACTGGGACATTTCATTGGCATCTCAGTGAAGTTTCTGAGCTCTAGTGCCCTAGAATGTCAAGATATCACATGTAATATACATGATGTATTATTAAATCTTATACTATTTACCACCAAGGAAGTGACATAATGCATGATTTTAGCCTCTGTGAGTTTTAGAAGCAACACCTACAATATTTGGGTATGCTTCTCTGATTTATATCAAGTAACCCCTAACTATCAACTTTATGTGACCTAGAGGCTAGAATAAGATCTGAGGCAGGCTCCAAATCTAGAAACTCTATCACTTGAGCCTTTAATCCAGCAGATTCAATGTTCAAACTTAATGGCTGATTAGATACTATACGGAGCTTCTAGCAAGGGGCAATACAAGATACACACATGGTCTCCTAACATTTTGGAGCAAATCCATGTTCTCTTTGTTAAATAAATATTCCTGTTTTTTGATCCTTATTTGATAAACAATGTCTAGCCCCTGCCACCATGTCTACTTTGCTCATAAGCCCAGCTGAGTAAGCACTAGGGTAGCTGAGGAAAGAGGCGGAGCCAAACAAAAGGGATTATTTTACCTCCTTCGCAGAAGGAGAGATCAGAGCATTGACATGAGTCAAAAATACTCCCTCAATCTGAGTGTATTCTCAGAGGATCATCTATATACCTCTTCCACCAATCTTCTTAAATCAATCCTCCAAGTGCTTAGAATAATACCTGACACACAGTAAGCACTGTTATATTTGACATTATTATTATTATGCTTTTGCAGAAAAAGTCTTGAGATATATTACTGGTAGATACATAGGGAAAAACTAAGCAGATGGAAAAATAATGCCTTATTAATGCTAAGAAAAACAAATTTGGGGAGGAGAGGAAATTGAATGATAATATATCTCCTGAACTGACAGATAATAACATTTAATCTTTTTCAACACAATACCGCTTCCCTTAGCTGCACTTGTCTCTGATTCACGATTTCCAGAAGGTAAACCTCCAATGTTCTGCCGAAGTTGGGAAGAACAGTAACCTAGGCTGAGTGGGTAGGAATTGAAAGAATGTGAGGGCATATCTAAATCTTATAATTTGAACTAATCCTATTATTGAAAATCTTAGACTTTCACACCTAATCCTCTATTTTCATCTCCATTTTCAGTGGTGTCTCTAATTCCTAGTGTTTCTAGAATACTGTGATAAAAAGTTGCTTCTGGGTATTCCCTGCCAATTTACTTTTAGCTTTGCTGACCTACTAAATCAGTTACAACTTATCCATTTGTTTTGTAGCTCCCGACATTATATTGTGGATATCTCCATCCCACAATCCTTTCTGAAAAAGTTATCTCCATCAAAACATGGGAGTAAGCCAAGAAATAGGAAATTAAATCCCAGGTAAAAGAGAATCCAAATCAGAAGAGAGAAGAAGCAATTCCCAGGATGACGGTAAAGGGAAATCCCAGGAAGGCTGATATATAAGGCTAAAAGATCCTCCAGTACAAACACATGTGATATAAGAAAAAAAGATAAAATATTACCTGATGTCCTTTAGTTTATTATTCACAAATATGAACAGGATATGGTCCCTGCCTTCAAGAATGTAAAAACCTTGAGACTATAAAGTATAATTGGACAGAATGGTTATAAGGTCCTTGACATTTATGTTGCAAAACAGCAGTCCCCAACCTTTTTGGCACCAGGGACTGGTTTCGTGGAAGACAATTTTTCTATGGACTGGGGTGTTGGGGGGAATGGTTTCAGGATGATTCAAGCACATTACATTTACTGTGTACTTTATTTCTGTTATTATTACATTGTAATATATATTGAAATAATTATACAACTCACCATAATGCAGAATCAGTGGGAGCCAAGAGCTTGTTTTCACTTGCCACTCACTGATAGGGTTTTGATATGAGTCTGCAAGCAATTGATTTATTATGGTCTCTGTGCAGTCAAACCTCTCTGCTAATGATAACCTGTACTTGCAGCCGCTCCCCAGCACTAGCATCACCGCCTCAGATTGCCTCAGGCATTAGAGTCTCATAAGGAGCACGCAACCTAGATCCCTCACATGCACAGTTCACAGTACAGTTTGAGCTCCCGTAAGAATCTAATGCTGCCGCTGATCTGACAGGAGGCGGAGCTCAGGCGGTAATACGAGTGATGGGGAGCAGCTGTAAATACAGATGAAGTTTGGCTCGCTCACTGCTCATCTCCTGCTGTGCGGTCCGGTTCCTAACAGGCCACAGACCGGTACCAGGGGTTGGGGACGCCTGTTGTAAAACAATGCAATGTATGGGTCAGGCATTATATTCTCTGGAACCAGACCATCTGGGTCCAAATACCAGCTTCATTAATTACTAGGTGTGTCATCTTAAAAGGCTTAACTTCTGTGGCTCAGCTGAGTCATTTTAAAAAATGAAGCTAATTAGAGTACCTATTTGATAGGGTGGTTCTAAAATTAAGAGATTTAAATGTGAAACTAATACCAGTACCTGGGACATAATGAGCACTATACAAGTGTTATGCAGCAGCAGACGAAGTGTTTTTTTTTTTTTTTAGGACAGTCTGGAAATACATTAGTAGATACACAGAAAATGAAGCAAATGGGAAAAAGCCATGCAATTGTTAACTTCAGAAAAAATAAAGTAGGAAAAAGGAAATAGTCATAGTATACTACTTGGTCCATAAATGAATAATATTTATATAGACACAATAATGTAAACTTTCAATAGTGATTTAATCAAGATTGTGATGAACCTATAGAGCAGGGAGAGAGGGAGAGCAGAGGAAACCTAAGTCCTAAGACTCGAAATTCTTTAAGACAGGAGATCAGGAAATTCTCTGGTGGTCCAGTGGCTAAGACTCCACATTCCCAAGGCAGGGGGCCCAGGTTCGATCCCTGGTCAGGGAACAAGATCCCACATGTCATAACTAAGAGTTCACATGCCACAACTAAAGAGCCCGCATGCTGCGACAAAGATCCCACACACAGCGACAAAGATCCCACACGCAGCAACAAAGATCCCAAGTGTTGCAACTAAGACCCAACGCAGCCAAATAAATAAATAAAAATTTTAAAAGTATTCAAAAAAGAGATCAAATCTAAATTTCAAAAATCAAGACATAGTATATAAGCACGTTATTTTAAAAAAACCAAATAACTCAGATAAAGAGAACAAACTGGTGATTGCCAAGGGCGGCGGGGGGGGGGCGCAAAATGGGTGAAGAGTGTATTCTGTAGAAAGCTGCTAAGACAGTAAATCTTAAAAGTTCTCATCACAAGAAAAGAGATTCCTGTAACTATGTATGATGATGATCTTAACTAGACTTTTGTGGTGACCATTTCACAATACATACAAGTATCAACTCATTATGTTACACACCTGAAATTAATACCTCATGTTAATTATAGCTCAAATTATCCAGGACAAAAACCTCATTGTGCCTTAATTAGTGCCCTTAAAAGACAGGTGTTCAAGAAAATAATTTGCACGCAGCATATAATAAATGTACAACTTTCTTTAAAAAAGTTTCCAGGCAACTGTTTTTAATCAACAGATTTAGCAAATGAATGTTAAACAAATAACCAAAAAGTACTTGGCAATGTGGTGGACATGAAAGTAAAAGAAAATGATACTCCCTTGGGAAGTTTAAGTTTTAGTCAGAGACAGAAATAAAATTAAGAATGTGTGAATGACAGAAAAGGCAAAGGACATTCAGGAAAATTATCAGAGTGTTCTTATAATAAGTCATGGAGAAAGTAATTCATGAAGCAAGCTTTTCCTTGAAGGATGATCCAAATCTGTACAAAGACAGCAAAAGTGAAGACAATATTCAAGACAAACAGGTATAGAGGCAATAATAAACACTGTGCTTGAGGGAGATAAGTCTAACTTACTCAGAGCATTAGTTCAAGCTGAGTAAGGTGGAAAATATTATACACAGGAAAGGTGGAGATATTCTGGAGCTCCTTGACAGGCCCATAATCGAGTCTGGAATTGCCAGTTATTTAAAATGGGAAGATGGAGAGCTTTATAAAGATGCTATTCTCGGGCTTCCCTGGTGGCGCAGTGGTTGAGAGTCCACCTGCCGATGCAGGAGACACAGGTTTGTGCCCCGGTCCGGGAAGATCCCACATGCCGCGGAGCGGCTAGGCCCGTGAGCCACAACTACTGAGCCTGTGCGTCCGGAGCCTGTGCTCCGTAACAGGAGAGGCCACAACAGTGAGAGGTCCACGTACCGCAAAAAAAAAAAAAAAAGATGCTGTTCTCTTCTGCATTAATTACCTCACATTTTTCATTATCTTAAAATCCAATTCCTCACTAGGTAGCCAAGTTAAAGAGAATGAGAACCACATCACATTTACACATTATTACATCTCCCACATGTAGCACAGAGCATACTGTCTAAAAGTGAATTATAATGCTCAAACCACTTGAAGTGTTTTATATAATCTTTGTTCTTAAGCTCTAGGAAATGCTGGGGAAATAATTACCTCTGGAGTGAAAAAACAGCTATTTGAAATTCAGCAATTCCTTCTGTTTCACTAGGGTTTCTTTTCCTTTTCTATAAAATTCATTTAGAATTTAAAATAGCAACCATATTATGATTCCATTTTTATAAAATATTTCCATATAGCTAGTCTTCTGTCTGTATATGCATATAAGACATCTAGAATGATTTTCCTCAGTGTTAATAATATCACTTTCAGAGTTAGGAGGAATTTCATTTAATTTACTGTATTTAATTTCCTGCATTGGTTAATTTCTTTATAATAAAGACAAATTATTGTTTGAAACACAAAGAAAGAAAGTTAAGATGACTCAATATTGAACAACTAAATAGATAGTTGGGCCACTTAATAAGATGGAAATGAAAGATTTGTTTTGTTTTTGTGGGAGAAGACCCAACAGTTCAATTTTAGACAAGTTTGTGATATCTGAGAAATGTATGAATTGAGATATCAGGATGCAGTCATATATTATGAGTCTGGTAGCTCAGAATGATAGTTTAGATTGGGGATATAAATTGGGGCATCCGTTGGCATACAGATGATACTTAAAGGCAAAGGAGTAAGTGGATGAACTAGGGGCAGCGTGTAAAGAAAAAAAGTGGACCCAGGACCAAGCCCTGAGTATTTGAACATTCAGAGGTTGCTTAGAGAATGAAAAGGAGGAGAAACTGCAGCCATAGGAGTATGTGGTATCACAGAAGCTAAAAGAACTTTCACATAGAAATGGCCCATTATGTCAAATGTTACTTACAGTAAGATGAGAATCAAGAGAAGAATCCACTAGATTCATCAGCATAAAAGTTATAAGTGACCTTGAGATGAGTAGGATGTGCAGTTCTGACAGAACTGTAAAGTCAGTGTCAAATCTAAGGGGGCTGAGGAGTAAGCAGAGGTGAGCAAGTAGGGACAGTTCGTATAGATACATTTTGCTGCAAGAGGCAGAGAAATAGGACAGTGACTGCAGAGAGATGTGATGTCAAGGAGTTTCTCTGTGTGTGTGTTTTGTTTCATTTCATTGTAAAATGGGACATGTGAAGGCATGTCTGCACACTGATACCAGTAGTAGAAAAGGACAGGTTGGAAGTGGAAACAAAGAGGATAGGAGGGCTAATCAAAGGAGCAAGCTTCTTGTATATTAGTCATTTACAATATAAGATTTGTAAGAAGATCTTGGCAAATAAAAATTCAGAAACTTAAATAGAATGTGATGCTGTTGAATGTGAAAATCCACATTTCCTTAAGTCCCAAATTAGCCTCACCTAAGAGCCGTGGTAAACCTAAAGAAATTGTATCAAACTTACCATCATGCTAGTCTAGATTTCTGAAGCAAGGGGAAAAAAAATAAAGTGAATGGAACAAAGCAATGCTAAATGTAGAAATCAAACACATTAATGAGATGACTTACTGGGAGGGAATGGTACAATTAAAAACAAAAAATTGTGCGAGTGAAAGAAAATGATACAGGCAAAAATCTGAAATACATAGAAACATGAGATTTATATAATACTAAGCTATGATTTAAATTATCACCACTGGACCTCAGTGACCAATGCTAGACTGAAACAGTAGACAAATGAAAGTACACTTTCATAGACAAATGAAAGTTTCATTTAAAAAATGAAAGTAAACTTTCATAGAAAAGTGAAAGTTTCATTTAAAAAATGAAAGTTAACTTGAGATGCATAACTTAAAAATACAACTGAGTATTATAAGAATGGACTTCAAAATACCATGAAATTTCTTGTCAAAGAAAAATTTGTTAAAAGACACATAAAATTAAAATACAAACTTTTCCTCAAAAAGTGGTTTTGTCATTCTCTTTGTCTGAATGCTGATATTGTAAACAGCACATTTCTTGGCAAATGTGGAAGACTACTGAGATTCTGAAAAAATGAAGTCAATTTATTTCCTAAGTAAAACTCAAAAACCGTATACAGCAAGTAGACAGATATAAAGAAACGAAGTACTGCTACTTTATATCTATTACTAACATTTTTATAGTGCTTGCTATGTGCCAAGCACTGCTATAAGCCCTTCTAATTTTTCATATGTAAGTCTCATGGTAACTCTGTGAGGAAAAGTATATAGTTATCCTCCATTTTACAGATGGGTAACTGAGATCTCACTTCACAAAACTAGTAAACAGTAGGCAGACTGACTCCAGAGTCCATGTTGCTGACCACTATATTGCACGGCTATTACAGGTATCTACAATGGGATGGCAAATTTTCTAGTTTCCATTTAGACATTATGAGAAAGCATACACTATGCAAATTAATATATTTTATTCCCAGGAGCATTTTACTTCTTGGATTGCTTTTTACATGACTTAAAATCCTACTGCTAAATATTTTGCCAGAAGAACACCAAAAGAAAATATTACTCTATAAAAGAAAGAAAACATACAGAAAAAAAAATTTACTCAACATATTAATAACAAGAGACCAAAATCTATGTTCTATAATTAGAAAACTCAGAAACATACTTGCTATGCAAAAGGAGATTCTACTGATAGGTTTTCCCCAGAATTCCTCATCACTGCTTGCTATATGATTATCTGATGCTATTCACAGAAAGTTAAAATTTAATGTGAAAGTACGTTTTGAGATAAAGAGCATACCACCACAAAGAACTATAATAGCTGCAGCTTTTTTTCCTACCTTCTTTGAACTATAAATCCAAAAATGAAACTCAGCTATTAATGAATGTAAAAAAAAAAAGGCTTAAGACTTATAATATACACTACCATTAGAGAAATCTAATTTTAGAAAAGTAATTGCTTTATTTCTTAGGTAGAACATTCTCACTGACCCCCTCCCCCTCATACTTTTAAAAGTTACTTTGCTAGTAGAAAGGAAATCATGAACCTATGAAAGCAAAAATTTTCTTTAATTCAGCTGCTTTTAAATGTTAAGGAATATAAATTCAACCAGAAAATATTTAAACCTTGGGTTAAAGAGTATGATTAACATTGAGGAGCAACATTTGGGCAAGATAAATCATCCATTTCTAGGCCTCTTTCAAGACTACATTATGGCAGGAGTCCAATCCAACACCAATCCAGGGAAGCCCCAGGTGACTCCTGAGTAAACTGAATAGTCCACAGAATGCCTCTAATGAATCGAGCAAAAGTGAAATACACTGTGATAGTACAGAACCTAAAAACCTAGTGACTATATGTAAACGTAAAAAGGTAAAAATCTAGTGACTATAATTTACTTTGTAATATTACAGGAAGACAAATTACATTTAAACATGCTTTAAAAATTAGCTTATTTTAAATACTTTTGTAAAGGATATAGAACATATCCTTAACTGTTTTTGCAATAAGAAAACATCAAGTGAAATTCAGCATCTTACCTTAGACCAAAGATGTGTGATTGTTCATAGCTGAATAAAGAACGAATCTTGGCTTCAGAATTCAAAATTATAAGTCTGTCAATAATATCCTGTAAAAGAGACTGAGTTAGACTGTTCTTGGCTGAAACCATTTAAAGAAAATCAAATCAACAAATATTTATTTAGATTTGTGGTTCTCAAACTCGGCTTTGCATTTGAATGTAGGGAGCTGTTTAAAAAAACATTTTTTTAATTAAGCCTAAATCTCACCCCTAGAGATTCTGAATTAATTGGTCTGGGTGTGGTATGAGCATCAAGACGTGTAAACATTCCTGAAATGAATCAAATGTTTAGCCAAAGCTGCTTATTGCAGCCAGTTAAATACTGTTTAAACTGCTAAAAATGTAAACCACCTTGAAAAACAAATATGAACTCTAAAAATGTGAAGCATGAACAGTGGATTTAAATAGTTTTATCTAGGAATTATTTGAGATTTTGTTAATAGATATTCTCTGCTCATGTAAAGCAGTGGTTTCCAACCCTGAGCAAACACTACAATCACCTAGAGAACTTAAAAAGTAAATATAGGGCCTCCCTGGCAGCGCAGTAGTTAAGAATCTGCCTGCCAATGCAGGGGACACGGGTTCGAGCCCTGGTCCGGGAAGATCCCACATGTCACGGAGCAACAAAGCCCGTGCACCACAACTACCGAGCCTGCGCTCTAGAGCCTGTGAGCCACAACTACTGAGCCTGTGTGCCACAACTACTGAGCCTGCTCTCTAGAGCCCGCGAGCCACATCTGAGCCTGCATGCAACAACTACTGAAGCCCACGCGCCTAGAGTCCATGCTCCACAACAAGAGAAGCCACCACAATGAGAAGCCTGGGCACCACAACGAAGAGTAGCCCCCGCTCGCTGCAACTAGAGAAAGCCCATGCACAGCCAAAAAAAAAAAAAAAAAAAAAAGTAAGTGTAATAGCTGCCCAAGCTCTATCCCAAAGCAATTAAGTCACTATCCCCGGGGTATGATTCTGGCATTAACATCCTTGTAAAAGCTTCCCACAGTTGTTGCAATGGGTAACCATGCTTAAAAATCACTGATGCAAGTACAGAGAGAACCTGATGCCTACCTGCCATCAATTGTTCCAAGCACTGACAATTTAGGCCTATTACAAAATTTTGAGCACTCTCTAAAAGCCTTTCTTTCTATAAGACCTGGCTTCTGTGCATATCTTTGGGTTCAGGCCTAAGAAATTTATTCATAGCAAATACTTGTCTCTCTCATTGATCATTTTCCTGATCAAGAAACTTGTTACTTTCCACGAGTTTAAATTCAAGATATTTCTGTAACCAACAGGGCAAAAGAAGAATGGTTATGCTAGGGAATAAAGTCACATAATATTTCCTGAGGTCTATACAGATGATAGTACAAACATATCAAATACGTAAGAGGCCAGGAAATAAGACTGTAAGGAGGAGGAAATAATGGATCTAAAAATCACATCTGAAAAATACTAAACAAGACACAGTAAAAACTGGATTTTGTATGAACTTACCAACTGAAAGTTTATATGGAACACTTAGGAATGCATTTACCATTCTACAAACGTCTTGTAAAATGTGTAAATAATATTAGCACAAAGAGTTTACAATCAGCAAATATTAAATAAACTGCCTAACAATGAAGAATGAAAAGATTGCTATCTTAAATAATCTGTCCTTGTTGGCTGCTACGTAGCTGGACACTCATTTCAAAACAGTACATGACACCTTGTGACTCCAAAGTTCTAGTTCTGAATCTAAGTACTAGATACTGTAAGAATACAAGGTAGAGAATGTATTACCAACAAGCTAATAGCAGCTATCTATCAATGATAATGCATTTTCAGAGAACAAATGTTACAGTAAATAAATTCATCTTCAAAGAGGATTACACTGATGGATCACCACTTAGGGAAGTAAACTCCCGGGAAGCCCACCTTATGGAGAAATTCAGTTTGTAAGCACTACAATGTGTCAATAAGGCAATCAGTTTCCTAAATTAAGCAACAGCTTCTGAGAAATAAGTTAGTGCAAGTAAGGCTTGGGACTCAAAAAGGAGTCTGAAACTCTGTGCTTTTTTAAAAGCATATTGTCTAGCTTGGGAATATGTTCAGTAATCTAGTAAGCCAGAATGAAACCACGACTGGAAAAACAAAGAGGAATATGAATTCTCTATAAATCAATATATGTTTGAGTGCCTATTCTGTTTACAATTGTCCCAATGGCTGTGTTTGTGCTATCTGATCCCTTTTACTTAAGAAAGGGCCAAGTGAAGGGTGAGGAATATGTCAACCATAATGCCAATACTCCTATACCTGCACTATTAGGAGTGGTTTGTGATTGGTTAGTCCATAAACATCCATGAACAAAACTCAGTCTATTAAGGTCCTCCCTTGGGATTTTTCAAAGTGGGGAGTGTCTTAGTCCATTCTGGATGCTGTGATAGAATAACACAGACTGAGTGGTTTATATATAACAGAAAGTTTATTTCTCACAGTTCTGGAGGCTGGTTAGTCCAACATCAAGTTGCCAGAGATTTTGTGTCTGGTGACGACCTACTTTCTAGTTCACAGTCAGTCATCTTTTTGCTGTGTCCTCAGATGGCAGAAGGGGTGAGAGGTTTCTCTAGGGTTTTTAATAAGGCACTAGTCACCCCATAAAGACCTTACCTCCAAATATTATCACACTGGGAATGAGGTTTCAACATATGAATTTGGGGGGTATACAAACATTCAGCCTATAGACAAGAGGTAGAGGAAAATGCCACTCTGGTGGTGTAGTGAGTTGAACGGTGACTCCCTCTAAAAAAAAGATATGTCTATGTTCTAATCCCCAGAACCTATGATTGTTACCCTGTCTGGAAAAAGGGTCTTTGCAGAGGTAATTAAATTAAGGATCTTGAGAATAAGATCATCCTGTATTAGGCAAGTGGGCCCTAAATCTAATGACAAGTGTTCTTATAAGAGAATGACAAAGGGAGATTTAAGAAAGAAAAGGAAACGGCCATGTGAAGATGGAGGCAGAAATTGGAGGGATGCAGTAACAAGCTATGAAATGCCTGAAACCACCAGAAATGAGAAGAGGCAAGGAAGGATTCTCCCCTGGAAACTTTGGAGGGAATGTGGTCCTGTTGACACCTTGATTTCAGACTTCTGGCCTCCAGAACTGAGAGAGGATAAAGTTGTTGTTTTAAGCCACCCACTTTGTGGTAATTTGTTATGGTGGCCCTAGGAAACTAATACAAGGGGGGATGGTGAACGTGTCAGTATGGAATGACAGGTAGTCCCTCCCGTGTGTTCTTCTATAGAGGACACCATCTGCAGAAGAACATATTAATAATAATTACAGCAAACAATTATATAGCACTTATCTGCCAGTCAGTGATTTAAACTTTTATATTTAATTTAGTTCAATTCACTTAATTCTTACAACAACTCTGAGATACTAACAGTATTGCCCTCTTTTTAACAGAGGAGAAAATGGGTCAAACTTGTCCAAGGTCACACAGCTTGTAAGAGGCAGAACCAGGAATCTAATCCAGGCAGTCTGGCTTCAGAATACAAACTCTTAACCACTATACTATGTATATGCCTTTCAATAAAGTCAAAATGGAGAGCAATAAAAAGAAAGGGAGTGGGGAAAGCAAGAGAGACAGATGTCGACCTGACTGAATTCAAAGTTCTATTTCCACTTGTCTCTGATTTTATTGCAAGATGGTAAGTCGATTCCTTTTTTGCCTAAACTAATTCAAATTGAGTTTCTCCAATAACTAAAGGGGTCCAACCTAATATACAATGTATATAAATAGAAAAGAAATAGAAAAGAAATTGAAAAATATATCTGTCAGAGGAAAAGAATATTTTGTGTCATTCATCTTTAATATACACAAGTACAAGTTGGAAGTTGTTCCAGGGCTTAGAATTTTGGTAGATATTCAATAGGAAACCATGAAGAGTGAAGGTCAAATATTCTTAAAGTATAAAGAATTTCTTAAAATTGAGAAACGTAACACAAATAGAGAAAAAGCAAAAATAAGTTGAAAGACCACTATGAGAAGAAGAAACGTCAATGAACATTAAACACGTGAAAAGATATTCTGCTCATAATGAGAAAAATATAAATTAACACGTCTTTCCTGTGAGACAAATATCTAAACCACCGACCACATTATCTTCTATGAGCCTGTCAGGAAACAAGCACTGTAATATCTTATTGATGGGAATGCAGAAGAATTATTCCCTGTGGTTGGAAATCTAGCAATACATACCAAAATTACATATGAATTTACCTTTCAATGCAGGGATCCCACTTATAGAAATCCAGCCCAAAAATCAGTAGTAGGCAGAATTCTAAGATGGCCCCAAGATTCTCAGGCCTTAAACACTAATGTATCAATAGGTAGTGCTGTAAAGAGATTTTGCAGATGTAATTAAAGCCCTTAATTAGTTGATTTTAAGAGGAGATTATCAGGGTGGCTCTGATCTCATCACATGAGACACTTAAAAGCAGAGTTTTCTCTGACTAGTCACAGAAGAGGAAGTCAGAGAGATTCAAAGCATGAGTGAAGTTCTTCAATGCTGACATGGAGGGAACAATCCGACAAAGCCCTGAAAGCAGCCCCCGGCTGACAGCCAGCAGGAGATCAGGCACTTCAGTCCCACAACTATAAGAAACTGACTTCTGCCAATAACAAGAACGAATTTGTTATCGTGTATTTTTCCCCAGAGCCTCCAGACAAGCACTCAGCCTGGCCAACATTTTGATTTCAGTCTTTTTAATACTCTGAGCAGAAAACCTAGGCACACAGTACTTGACTTCTGACCTATAATAAGTGAGTGTTTTAATTTGCTAAGTTGGTAGCAATTTGTTATGCAGCAATACAAAAAAAAAAAATTACAGACATACTGGTAAACACAAGATAAGCCAAGGCTATTAATTTTGGCATAATTGAGAATAGTAAAAGACTGAAAGAAACCAAGGGTTCACCAATAGACAACTGGATAAATAAACTCTAGTACATCCACACAAGAGCACTATGTAACTGTAAAAAGGCATGAGTAAGAGCTCTACATACCACTAAGGAGTAATCTCAAAGACAGAGGAGCAGGACTTCCTGGTGGTCCAGTGGTTGAGAATCCATCTTCCAATGCAAGGGATGAGGGTTCGATCCCTGGTCCTGGAAGGTCCCACATGCCACGAAGCAACTAAGCCCGTGCGCCACAACTACTGAGCCTGTGCTCTAGAGCTCGCAGGCCACAACTACTGAGCCCGAGCACCACAACTACTGAAGCCCATGCGCCTAAAGCCCATGCTCCACAACAAGAGAAGCCACCGCAATGAGAAGCCCGTGCATTGCAATGAAGAGTAGTCCCTGCTCACCGCAACTAGAGAAAGCCCGCACGCAGCAACAAAGACCCAACGCAGCCAAAAATAAATAAATAAATTTATTTAAAAAAACTAGAAGACCAATCCTAACATAAGTGGAAAGATATTTCTGACTATGCACTGTAGAACATCCATGAAAACTTGAGAACAAACATCCAAGCGATTGCGTTAGATTAAATAATTCATTTGTACTTGTGTTCCATAACAGATTTCAATAAAGGTAATAATATTAGAAATATTTTTAAAAACCATTCACTGGATATCTACTATGTTCTATATGTAAATATGACTAAGATATCCTACTTGCTCTCAGGCCCTCACAGTATAGTAGCGAAGGCAGGCGCATAAATGGCTAATTATAAAACTACTTAAGAAGTGCCAAGATACAGAAATTGAGACAGATGTAGAGAACAAACGTATGGACACCAAGGGGGGAAAGCTGCTGGGTGGGGGGATGAATTGGGAGATTGGGATTGACATGTATACACTGATGTGTATAAATTGATGACTAATAGGAACCTGCTGTATAAAAAAATAAATTTAAAAATTAAACAAGCAAAAAAGGAGAAGTGCCAAGACACAAAGATAAAATTGGAACACTTCAAGAATATAAAAGTTTAATGATAAAAATACCTATCTTTATATTTCATTCATATAAATCATAAAAAATTTCCCAAAGTAGAGAAAGTTTAAAAAAATAAAATGTTTAGGGTCAAAAGAATTAGAAGAATTCAAAATGTCAAAACCGTAAAAAAAAAAAAAAGACAACACACAGGACAAAGTGACCAGAAATAAAAGTAATGATTAACAACAGAATTTCAGAACTAAATAATTCTTTACTAATGCATATATACACATATTTATGTGTGTTCAATTCATAAACTTACCCAAAGATGAGGAACTAAATGTCTCTGAATGATTAAAACAAATTACCCATCTTAGAGTATGAATATAAAATAAGTCTCAAATTAAATAAATATATATATACTGCCCTCATGGGGCAGTAATATGTAGTTCATTTAAAATATAGGCAGAAAATGCATTGGACTCCTTCGATACAATTTATTAACGTAAGTCACCTAAAAATAATTCATACACATACTTCTATATATGCCAAATCTCTTTCCTAGTTGGGAAGCCTTAACCTTGTTATTTCAATAGGTGCCACCACCGTTAGACAGCGGATCAAAGATTCCATTTACAGATAATTCAGAAGCTAACATTCTATAGGTTAATAAATCAAACAGTCTTTAAATGTGATTTAGTATACCTTTTTTTCTGTTAAATTGCATTTTTACTACAGATCTTAAAAAGCGGCACTATAAGAGTTAAAGATTAAAAGAAAATGACTTACAATAACCCTCGTTGGGACTTCACGAAGAGAATATTCTTCTTTATTAGGAAGACCCTGATTGCCTACAAGCTCATAAACAGCAGGATAAGATAACAGGTTCACCAGTGCTAGAAAAGACTGGGGTGGGGGGAGGGAGGAGGGGGAGAAACAACCAGTCGTTCAAAGGGTTCATTTTTTTTTAAACACATCCAAGGAAGACTCATTAATGCGAAGGGCAATTTTTAAAATAAGCCTAATCAATCCATATAACTGAAATATATGCATCTATGATAAGTACAAAATAGTTAACGTCAACAATAATCTATGTCCTAACAATACATAACTGTAACAAAACATAAATGAGAACTGGAAAATGCTTTAAAATATCACGTATCTCTTGAAAGTTAGGTTCTGACAAAAAATGAAATGAGCAATCATTCTCATTTTTGCACTGTTATATCTGATGCATAAGAAAATATAAGAAAAATACTTTGCGGCTCTGGAGCAAGATAATAATAAATTCTATATATTATAGCACTCAGGTCACAAGGCTATCTTTATCCTTTAACTACATTCACTGGAAATTCAAGTAATCTAAATATAGTTATTAGAAAAAGCCATGGCTTTTCCTATCAAAACCTGCTCATTTTCTGGTGCAATCTTACCAAGTAAATCTCTCCATGAAATTTTTAAGCTCCTGCTCTTGTCTTATCGACAAGAATCTGAATATTTTTCTTAAGCACAGTTCATTCTTTGGATCCCCTATGCAGAAGCACGCAGTGGTTGCCCATTACTAAACATCAGGTCTAAACTCCTTAGCATGACTTTCAAGGCACTTTCCTAATTGACACCTTTCTTCTCTTCAGTGTCAAATCTTCTGCCCACCCCCTCCTTCAAATAATCATGACAATTTTCTATTAGATTTGAGTCTAAGTGTTCAAGGCTTTCTTAGTTTTGGTTGGTTGGTTTTTGTTTCAGCTTTGTTTTTTACTTCCAGTTTGAGGTAATTGATATATAACACTACATAAGTTTAAGGTGTACAGCATAATGATTTGACTTACATAATCAGGAAATGATTACCATAAGTTTAGTGAACATCCATCATCTCATATAGATACAACATTAAATAGAAAAAATAAATTTCCTTGTGATGAGAATTCCTAGGATTTACTCAACAGTTTTCATATAACATAAAGCAGTGGTAATTATATTAATCATATTGTACATTACATCCCTACTACCTACTTATAACTGAAACTTTGTACATTTTGACCACCTTTACCACCATAAAGATATTATACTATTATTGACTATATTCACCACTATACATTTCATCACGTTGACTCATGTATTTTGTACTGAAAGTTTGTATCTCTTAATTTCCATCACCTATTTCACTCATTCCCCCACCACACTTCCCTCTGGCAACCACCTGTCTATTGTGAATCTATGACTGTTATGTGTTCATTTGCTTCATTTTTTAGATTCCTCATATAAGTGAAATCATATGTTAACTTTTTCATCTTCTACAAATTAGTAAATGATGTTTCTTCTTCACATATTCACATTCATAGACAGTGCAGCCTTGTTGCTGTAGTTGTTCATATTTGACCAAATACTATTCAAATTAATTTTAACTTCAAAAATATTTTTTGAATAAAGCAACATATAGGAAAAACCTTAAACATAAAGATAAGTTTTGTGGATAGTTAGAAAAATCTCATTTTACAATAAATTCCAGAACTTACCATACCAAAAAAAAAGTGAAATCATATGGTATTTGTCTTTCTCCATCTGACTTATTTCACTTACCATAATACTCTCTAGGTCCATCCATGTTGTCATAAATGGCAAGATTTCATTCTATTCTATGGCTGAGTAATATTTCATTCTATGCCTATACCACATCTTCTTTATCCATTCATACATCAGTGAATTGAGAATTTCATAAATGTTGAAATTTGTCGAACGCTTTTTCTGTATCTATTGAGATGATCATATGATTTTTATTCTTCAATTGTTAATGTGGTATATTACAACAACTGATTTGCAGATACCGAACCATCCCTGCATCCCTGGGATAAATCCACTTGATCATGGTGTATGATCCTTTTAATGTATGGTTGAATTTGATTTGCTAGTATTTTATTAAGGATTTCTGCAACTACATTCAGTGATATTGGCCTGTATTTTTTATTTTTTTTTCACAGGCTTGTTGTGGAATCAGGGTGATGCCGGCCACACAGACTGAATTCTGATGCATTCCTTCCTCTCAAACTTGTAATAGTTTGAGAAAGAAAAGCATTAACTCTTTAAATGTTTGGTATAATTCACCTGTGAAGCCATCTGATCCTGGACTTTTGTTGGGAGCTTTTAAAAATTACGGATTCAATTTCATTACTGGTCATCTGTCTGCTCATATTTTGTATTTCTTCCTGATTCAGTCTTGGGAGATGGATAAATTCCTAGAAATATACAATTTCTTCTAGGTTGTCCACTTTATTGGCATATAATTGTTCATAGTAATATCATGATTTCTATGGTACTGGCTGTAACTTCTTTCTCATTTCCAATTTATTTGGCTCCTCTCTTTTCTTGAGAAGTCTGGCTAAAGGTTTATCAATTTTATTTATCTTTTCAAAAAACCAGCTCTTAGTTTCACTGACCTTTTCTATTGGTTTCTTAGTCTCTATTTCTGCTTTGATTTTTATTATTTCTTTCCTTCTATTAAATTTGGGTTTGTTCTTTCTCTACTTCCTTTGAGTCGGCATTTGTTGTTTTGATTTTTTAATATGTCTGGTGTGTATTGTTTATTAATTGAGTAAAATTATAGTAGGAATATCCTAAAAGAAAAACGTCCTTGCAAGACAATTCACAGGGAACACTGGTATTTGTCTTTACTAAGTTTATTTTAAAAATAAAAATTTAGAAATAAAAGAAAGGAGGGAAAAAAATTAGGAAAGGCTGCTGGTTGTAACTGAATATAGATTAAGGTCTGGATGAAGTAATTTGAGAGAGAGATTTCAAATCTATACATTGTTAGTTAAATCATTTCTTACCTTTTGACAGCTTCGGTCAATAGGGTCCACTGGAGTAGATTTGGGATGGGTTACCCTAACATCATCTCTTCCACATTCCAGATTGGCCCATAATTCAGTTAAAAGTGCATTAATAAACCCTAAGAAGAATTTTACATCATATTTATAATATACTGCTTCTTTGGATTATGGAGGCAAGACATAATTATCCTTCTAACAAGACTGGTCCACACTGACAGAAGACATACTTGTATCCTTGGTGCCTCATTATCATAGAACTATGGAATGCCTAAACTCTCAAAGACTATTTCCCTAGAGGACTGAATTTTGAGCCCCAATTTTTATCCTTTAGCCAATGACCTCTCCAAGCATGTTTTCCTGAAAAAAATAAGGTTTACATGTTACTCAGCAAATAAGCTAATAGTGAAATGCAGCCTGAAAGCTGGGGTGTATGTGTGTAAAGAAAGAGGTATCCTGGAGGCGCAGTAAACAACCAAAGAGTGTGTGTTCCCTTTCTTTAGTGTAACAATTTTTTTGCATTTCCATATGCTTAGAACATTTCTCCACTTCATACAACTTCTGGCTCTATACAGTCTTTAAATTCTCCTGAGTCAGATACTATAAATCTAAATGAAAGTGATTATTAAGCCCAATTATCAAATTCCTTTATGAGGAATCAAAGCATATGGAAAGGTGCAAGACAGAACACCTCATCATAAATCAGTAAGTTCGTAATAACACATTAGAGCAGAAAGGGTCCTCTGGTACAATGGAAAACATATAGGCTCTGATATCGAAAATAGCAGTGTTCAAGTTACAAATCTGCCAGCTTGTTAGTTACATGTCCTTGAATCTTTCGACTTCTAAGAGCATTTGAAAGCTGAGAAAAGTGTTGCATTTGAGGGTTGCCGTAAAGTATAAATGGGATGATACACACAGAGGTCCTAATATAGTACCAAGACATCAGAGGAACTCGAGCAGTGTTAGTCTTCCTTCTTTTGTCCTATGAAAAACTGCATTTAATCCTCTCAAGAAAAGTTGGATATATGAGGTTTAGAAGCTTAATGACTTGAGCAACAAGAAAATCTGGGATTGAATCTAGTCTTCAAATGCTTCCATTAATGTGTCCCTCAATACTATAAATAAATTGGATTTTATTTTAAGTAAAAGAGTAAGTGGCTCAGCTTAGGGCAGCTTCTGCAACAAACGTGTTTCATAAGTATTCCAAATTAGTCCAGCCAAAAAATATTTAAGATACACTATGGAAAAATATTCACATTTGAGGAGAGAATCAATAGTGACCACTGATGTTATGTTTCTTCACTTCTAAGACTTAAATATAATCACGGCATCTCTATTAGAGATTACATCTTGTCTCTGGTTCAGGGTTCAGATAACCTTAATATACAATATATTAAATCTCCCAATGTTAGAATGTCTTAAAAATCCAATCTGTAGTAGATAATATTCAATACACGCCAACTACAAACTCCAAAAATAGTGGTGAAAATTAAGTGGGTGAGAGAGAATCTTTCAAGAAAGGAAGAGAAAAAGGAATAAGAAAATGGCATGTATGTGTGATCATTATGACTGGAAATCTTGATTTATATATAATTTACTGAAACTGAGCATTAAATCCTATCAGATGCAATTATACCAAGAGAGGATGACAAACTTTTGATTTATAAGATGAAGGCTTCTTAAAGCCATCCAATATAACTCAGTTTAGATCATTATGCACCACGGTTCTGAGGAAAGAAAAAATTTATATATTTTTTTACAGAGAAAAAAAAAATTCCTAGTGGGATTGCACGGAAGCGAAAAGGTAAAAAGGAAATCCCAATAACATTCTTTTTACCTAAGGCCTAACTTGGGAAAAAGAACTTTTGAGTGAAATACCTGATACTTGATCATGGCAGTTAAATTTTGTATAGACTCACTCATTTTATTTAAATTATAATTCTAAAGAACTTACCTGAACTTTGTAGTGCTACTGCACCTGCTGCTGTTGATGCCACGTGTGTAACCAGAACTCCATAGCCAAACTTTTTATGCCTGCTGACCTAACATAAATAAGGAATAATGAGAAGCAGGAAAACACAGCATGCTAATATTTTACTTACATGTTACATGTAGAGTTACTGATTTCTTTATTAAAATGCTGGACAGTCTTTCAAGAAAAGATAACAAGAGCAGAAAAAACTCAAACTATAACAATGAGTGAGTTAATACTAATGTAATATTTTTGATAATCTTGTTTCAGAGATCTAGGTTCTGGAACCAGCCCTAAAACTATGTTGCTTCATGACCCTAAACAAGTCACTATGTCTCTAAGTCTCTTTATATATAAAATAAGGGACTTTGGACCAGATGAAGAGAAACTCCTTCCAATTCTAATTTCTGTTATCTTACTATTTTATTCTTTAGGTTGGTTCTTTGAGAATAAATTCTCATTAATTAATCTGTATTGACTGCCAGTTTTTTAACTGGGCTTTCAAATAAACGACTTTAAAAAGAATAATGGTATCTTCTTAAAAATGACAGTTTTAGAGGCAATGTGATTTTTTTCCTAAAGAAGGAAGTTATATACACACACACGCACACACATACACAATCCTTATTTAATATACAGGTTTCTAAACAACATTGTAGAAAACCTTAAATAATTTGTTATTTCACAAAGAATATCATCCATGTATTCATGGTAAAGTTCAGAAGTATCTCTCAGCAGAAATCAGAATAAGAAAATAAAGACGTTATAAAATATTCCTCCTTCCTCAGACTTTATAGGTCAGCCTGACCTTAGACAAAGTGTTTGACTTCTAAACAGAGCTAACCATTTAGAATTTGTATTTTTCAACATTTCATTAAAAGGATAAGGATATGTTTTTATCAAAATTTTAAAATATAAACTATACATTCCATGTTAAGGGCAAAAAAAAAAAAAAGGCGGGGGGGACTAAAAGACCATGGGAAACAATTAGGTTTATTTCTTAAAATTTTTTGCTGCTCATCTCTCTATAAATTTGCCTTCCTTTTCCATTACTCTTATTTTCCATTTTCCTTAATTTATCATCCATTAGTTCTGCAGTGGGATAACACAGAAGTACAGCAAGATAAATGTCTATCTTTTTTCCCACTTGCCTTCTTCCATGACAATGGGAAAAACACCTTACTCATCAATCATCCCAAAGGACACTGCTGATTCAGATATTAGCAGCCACAGGGGTCTTCCAGATCAACACTAAATACTAAAAAGGAAGGGCAGAGGAAAACTTCAGAGAAGCTAGAGGGGCTTCACTAAACAAGACTTAGATTTCACGGACACTGTTAAGACTAATCTGAGTTCCAGTATTACTACCATCAATAACTACATGTGTGAACACAAGCAGATCATTTATAACCAGCCTGGATCTCCAATTTCTCTTCAGCAAAATTAAGGAAAGTCTAGTTGCCTTCTTACAAGATAACTGAGAATCTAAATGTTCAAAAAATGTCTTGAATGGTGTAAATCAACATTAAACTACTGTACTAAATTATATGGTTGTAAGTTACTGATGTCCAGGGAACAACATCTTCTATTAAAACGAACAGTATATTAAAAGGAAGATCAGATTGTTTTAAAATTTATGAATATAAAAAAATGACATCTAGTCCTAGGTATATTATCACAACAGTAAAAAGCTATGTCTACATGGTCTCAAGAATCTGAATGAGAAAGAAAAATCTCTCTCAGTCACTTGAATATTTTCAAAAATGGAAAGAAAAAAAAAAAGGGAAACCCAAATGGTTAACTAGTACACAAGGAGAAATTCAAACTCACCAGCAGATCAAAACACAATTTATGTAAACTAAAAGCCTGAAAACCTTCTATATTTGCTATAATCTGAATGTCTATCTCCTCTCAAAATTCCTATGTTGAAATCCTAAGCCCTGGAAGTAATGGTAGGAAGTGGAGCCTTTGGGAGGCTATTAGGTTGTGAAGGTAGAGAGTGCTCACGAATGGAATTAGTGCTCTTATAAAAAAAAAAGATCCCCAAGAGACCCTAGCCCCTTCTGCTAGGCTACAATAAGAAGTCTGAACATAAAGAAACAATAGCTTCCAGAGATAAAGGAAACACTTTTAAAAGCATATCTATGATCCTAAGAAGCCCTGACATCTAGGGATATTTACTGTAACAGCAAAATGATGAATATACCTCAAAGATCTCTGTCTGATAAAGGGCTAAATTTATAGTAAATTTTATTTAATGGTACCAATAACAAAACCCCTCTACAAATATATTTATTTCTTCCAAAATGTGAACCCCAAACTCCCAATGACACATACACTTAGACCCAAAAGGTTTTTCTCCTGGAATTCCACCGAGTTTTAGTATAGCCAGATGTTTGATACCACATTTATAAAACATCTAGATGATTAACTGAGTTTTTCAATTTCATCCAGTTGTTTCAGCCTGTAAAATACTCACAGATACCAACATCAACTCTCTAAAGCTTTCCTGAAAAAATATCGTTAAATATTACAATGCTATATGGTTTTTTAATTGAGGTTTAATAATCTCTTCACACAAAGAAAACAGAATAATGTTCTTAATGGCTTTTACAGAAAGGAAAGTTCCTTTTGCCTGTGGCAGATGGTAATTCGCACCTCTAATTCTTTTGCGTATTGGCTGAACATAAATGTCACACATTCATTGATGGCACCTGTTCTTTGAAGAAGTTGTAGTCCTTTGGGAGTGGCAGCAAAATTTAGTAAATCGTCTAACAAATTCTCTTCGCAAGCCATACTGAAACAGGTAAAAAGAAAGGTACGAACGTCTTTATTGTACTCAAAACTGAAAACAACAACAAAAATAAACAGCTTAATACTACTAACAATTAAATTTATAGAGTACACATTGGCTACAAAGTACTCAAATGTTTAAAAATAAGATAAACATCATGGTTTCCTTGATAGTGAGTTGTTTTTCTTATTTCTTCTATCCAATAATTTTCCTTCACTAAATGAATCAAGTATTAACTGAACATGTCAGCATTTTCATTACACCTAGATTCTCTCAACCAGGTCTTAATTTCATTCTGTTTTCCTATTATAATTCTGCTGTGCCTGGATTCCCCAAGCCCCAACTCTCCATTATTTCTATACTTTCATTACGGAGTATCTGTCTTCTGACTTTCTAAAGCATATCAGGCATTTTATCTTTATTGTCATTGGTTCTTAGTCTTACTTTTGGAGAGTAACAATTTTTCTCAAAATAATTCTAAAAGGCCAGTAACATTCTCCAGAGAAAAAGAAAGGACAAAGAAAACAACCTGAAACATTCAGAAGACACACAGTAAATAGGTGAGTCAGAGCTAGCAATTTGGAAACACAGGAGAGGATATCAGCACTTCATCTGAAGTATCAGATGTAAGAGAAAATTTTCTACCCACCCTACTGGATATTCCTACTTGCCTAGAAAAAAAAAACTGGATATTAAAATAGGTCAAAATCAAATGTTTATATGCACAGTGAAACAGAGCATGGAAAAGTGTGCCCTTTTTTGCCCAAGGAAGTTTCAGAAGTATGTTTTGAAACTGGTAAGAGATTTGAAATCCAGAACTTTTCTGATCAGAAAAGGAACAATCAGTACATGCCGACACATATCGATCAGTGATCACACAGCAATGGCCAAAGATATAACTATGTTCAAACACAAAATAAATATCCCTTGGACCAAGAAGTAGGACTAGTTCTGAGGCAAATGCAAGCAATGGAAACCAAATTTGGCTCCAATAGGATATAAAGGACTCAAAGAGTTGCATATGAGATGTATGACCAGCAGTAAGCTCACTGCTTAAGATTCATGACGGGGTAAGACTACTAAAAATAATATATGTTTAATTAAAATATATAATTTATATACATAAATATATAAACAAAATACTTATATATGTATAAAACTGACTAAAATTGGGACTTTTGACAAGCCATAAGCCTAGGGAGACTTGAAGATACAGAGAAAGCTTCATTTCTAGAAATGAGCAGATAATCAATTCATCTTCTAACTTTTAACAGTATATGCAGTATCCTCATCATCACCGACAGGAGCCTCAAAATGCCAATACAATGTTTATTTAAAACATAGGGATAAAAGAAAAAAACATAAAACTGCTGGACAGGGAAGAATGAATATAGAAATAGAAAGTGGGGGAAATGAGGGAGGGCAGAAGGGAGGAAAGTAGTGAAGGAAAAAAAGACTCATTTTTAAATGCACTTGAAATCAAACTTCAAAAGACATCTAAAGCTAAGAGCCAGCAGAATCAACATTCGTTAAATGAATCCATTCCAGCTGAAATAATTTAGAAATAATGACTAGCTTTATTTATGATACTCAAAGGAAATTTTTTAATCTTCCATTAAAACTGAAGCAAAAAGCAGAAATGAAAAACAGGTAGATATTTTTTTAAAAAACCCATTGGAAATCTTGGAAGTATTTGTTTAAAAACCCACTTAAAAAGCAAATGGGGGGACTTCCCTGGTAGTGCAGTGGATAAGAATCCGCCTGCCAATGCAGGGGACACGGGTTTGAGCCCTAGTCCAGGAAGATCTCACATGCCGCAGAGCAACTAAGCCCATGCACCACAACTACTGAGCCTGTGCTCTAGAGCCTGCGAGCCACAACTACTGAAGCCTGCACACCTGGAGCCCATGCTCCACAACAAGAGAAGCCACCGCAATGAGAAGCCCATGCACCACAACGAAGAGGAGCCCCCACTCGCCGCAATGAGAAAGCCCGCGTGCAGCAACGAAGACCCAACACAGCCAAAAACAAATTAATTAATTAATTAAAAAAAGCAAATGGGAAAACTCTCAGCCACAAAGAATTATTGAATTGAATGGTAGCTAGATAAGAAATAAATGTTTGAGAAAACAGATGAGACAGAACATACTAAAAGTTTTCAAATACATCTAGTAAAAGCTTCAAGAGAATTGAAGAAATATTTGAAAAATACTAAGAATTTTCTAGATTTGAAGAAAGATGCCACTCCAGTCTATCAATCAAAAGAACATTCAAAGTACCAAGCAGGAGTTAATCAACTATACTCCAAAATAAAATAAAAATTAAAAAAAAAAGTACCAAGCAGGATAAACTTAAATCACACAGAAACAGCAAACATCCCCAAAAAGAAATTAAAAGCTATGAGAGAGAAAAGATATGACCTATAAAATAAAAGTGATTATACTAACAGGCTTATCAGTTACTACTTATTCTAGAAGACAGTGGAGTAAAGCCTCAAATAATAATAAGAAATGATTGTCTATCAAAACTTTGATACCCAGATAAACTACCATTTAGAGGAGAGAGAATGTGAGCCCTCAAAAGCTGTGGACAGGGTGGGGGTGGTTTGTGTGGGCTGGAAGGAGAATAGCTACTATCAGACACAGAAAGATAAGGACAGTTTACTACCCTCAAACCCTTAAGAACAATTAAAGGATAACTATATTTAGAAACTTATTAGGGAAAAAAGTGAGCTTATCAGAAAGAACAGCCTACAAGTTTCAACAAATGGCCTAAAATAATAAACATGTCAAAAAATTTAATATCTGTGTGAAGAAATAAATCAGGTGATTAAAAAATATAAAACCAAAATTCTGGATAACTATAACAAGACAGTCATGGAGTATTTAGAGGAGCAGCAACTGGTCAAAGTATGCTAAACTCCATAATGCTTTTCAAAACATGATATAAATACCCAATTACTTCTTACTTTCTTAGAAAAATATATGGTTAAATATGTATATTGAGAATTTAGGAACAACCACTTAAAAAAAGAAACAGAACAGTGACTTATAAAGTCAAAACCAAGGGAAAAACAGGATAAAATTTATTGATCTAAGATAAGGCAATAAAGGGAGAAAAGCAAAGAAAATAGAATAAAAATAGTACAAAATAAGAAAAATAAGCCCCAAATATTAGCATTGCAAAAATGTAAAAAACTTCAATTCATCTAGTAAAAAATAGAGATTATCAGACTGGATAAAAATTCAAAATTTACTGCTCTGAATGATAGGAAATAAAGAGATGAAAAATATACTTTGTGTTAACAGGCTGACCCAACCTCCATCTAAACTCCTTTTTTATCAACTCCCATCCAGCAAGAAGTGGCCATACAGCAAATCCAGTAAGATGTTCACAAAAATGTTAATGAGAAGAGATTTCTTTCCTAAATAAAAGACAAAGCATCATGAAAAGAAGCCATTTGTCTCTACCTTTTTCCTCTTCAAAAGTGCAAACTTGAGGGCAAAAACCCCCCCCAAAAAAACATTAATAATGAAAAAGAAGAGGAGGCTGGGTCTCAAACCACATCAGTAAGTCAATGCCTGGATAGTATTCCATGAGACTTCTTGCTTTATGAGAAAAAGAAAGTCTTACTGAGCTATCTGCAATCAGACACATTCTTAACTCATGTACTCTGCAAATACTAACTAAAGCCAAGTACATTTAGCAATATTAGTAACATACAGGATAAAACTTAAGGCAAAGCAGTAATGAAATACTATATAATAAAAAGTTCCCAAGAAACAGTGAATTATGTTCCTGATAGCATAAAATATAAGTATGTAAAACAAAACCCCAGAATTACAAAAGAAATAGACAAATCAACTTCTATAGTGAATGATTATACATATGCAGAAAAAACAAAATATTGGTGGAAATATTAAAAACTTAGAATATCTCTACTTCCAATAAAAAACATAAAATAGTCTTTTCAAGCAAGGACAGATTTTTGTTTTGATTGACCCTGTACTACAACACAAAATCTCAACCAACCTAAAAGGATACATATTATGCAATCTATATTTTCTGAAAAGAACAGAAATGAATTAGAAGTCAACAGTAAAATATAGTAGTAAAAAACAAACAAACTATGTTTGGAAACTTAAATGTATTCCAAATATTTCATGGATTTAAAGAGTAAAATCAAGATACAAATTTCCCAATATTTATAAGAGCTTAATAATGAAAGTACTACATATCAAAATGTATTAAAGTTAGAATGGCTGATGTAGATTCCTTCTTTTAATATCCATTCTCAATCCCCTTTCACTTGTTTTCCTGTACTACTAAAGTGAGGGAAGGAGAGAAGATAGAGAGGGAAAGAGAACATTAGCAAAATCAAAAACTGGTCTTTGCATAAACTAATGAAAATAAATTGGTGGGGGGGGCAGCAAAAAATACTAAGTATCAAAAAATGAGAAGTAACTACAGGTAAAGAATTTTTTTTAACATCACAAGAATACTTTGTACAAATTAACACCAAAAAAGTAAATATTGATTAAAAAAATACGTTTTTTAGAAAATATAGCAAAAGTCACTCAAGCAGAGATAAAAACCTTGAATGAACTATTAGCCATTAAAGAAATTATTTTTAAAAAGTCTACCCTGACTCCCCCCAAGTAAAAACACAGGTGAAAAACTTACAGGTTGTGTCATATAATTCTGAGAAAGTTAATATACTTTAGCTTATTGTTTCTCCTATTAACCTAGCATTTAATTCTCCCTTCAAATTATAGTGAAGATACTCAATGTTTCAAAACAGAAGGAAGATCTAAGCTACTGAATTTGTTTATCATCCTTGGAGAACCCTTCCCCCAGGACAACAGGCAACAATCACACTGCTTTATTAGCTTATGAGAACTCCATTTTTTGAATGGTTAGATGTTATAGAGTGTATAGTACAGACACTCTCATGGCAATTAAGCTTTAGGTGTTTATTTCTTTGGGATCATAGGCTGTTTTTGCAGATCAAAGATTCCCCCGTTACTTCAACATCTAATTTTACCAAAGGTCCCTTGGTAATTGGTTGGGGCAGGTTGGGCATCATTGGTTTTTTTGTGATTACATTCTTCTCTACCATCACCCTAAGGATGGCCCCTAAGTAATTTGCAGTCACTGCAATCACCAATATCAAACTAGCCTCGTAGAAATTTCATCTGGGGTTGCATTTCAAAGTCTAGATTTAAGACATACCCTATGATGACTACAAAGCAGCTTCTATCTTCTCTATAGTATTGTAAGCACCAATAAATGAAAGGATGGAGAGGAAATCTCCAACATATACTGTCAGAAAGTAAGGTCAAAATGCCTAACATTAGCCTGTCAGAGGCTCAAAAATATAGATTATAACAACTTACTCTTCATTTTACCCTACTCAGTAAGACTAAGATCTCAGTCTTACCATCACTGTCCTTATTTAGAAACTAGTGCCTGGTGGTAGGAGAAATGTTATTCATTCACTAATTCAACCAAGCTATCAAGCACCTGCTACATGCTGGAGACAAGCTAGTCTAGTTAACTGGCCAAAATGATTTTGTTCTCAAGTTTTACCAAACTACAATGGAACAAATAATGCCCATCTCATACCAACTTTTCAATCAATGCAGAAGATATTCAACAACTCCATGAGATCATTTGATTTTGATGACAAAAATGAAAACAGTTCTATTTTAGCAAAAACTATTAAACCTTTGTTTCTAAGACAGTAATATCAGATACTGAAGGAACCTCCTTTTCCTCTAGCATCAAGTTTACACATGGAGCACATTCCCCAGTTTAACACTGCTTGCCTCTCTCCACCTAATCACTCACTCCTCCCCACTGAAGAAGGGACTTAGGAAATTTGTAGGATGACCTAAGCATGATTGGCTAGGCA
This sequence comes from Lagenorhynchus albirostris, assembly GCF_949774975.1. Lineage (NCBI taxonomy): Eukaryota > Metazoa > Chordata > Mammalia > Artiodactyla > Delphinidae > Lagenorhynchus > Lagenorhynchus albirostris. The sequence continues at coordinate 39,518,426 of NC_083106.1, read as the reverse complement.
ATGCCTGTCCACCACTTCTTTGTGACCCAGCTACCTGTAGGAAGCACACAGTCTGCTTGGTTCTACTACATGGTTAAGTTTGATCTTTGTAAGCTCTGCCTCTGGGGGTGATGGAAGCCTATCCACTGCTGATAGTGAAAGAAGGGTAAATCTGTCTAATTCTTCCGATCTTGGGAAGCCTATGTTATTCAGTGTTTTGATTTCCTTGACTTCTTTATCTCTATTAATTGGTTTACAACACAGGAGAGAAGGAGTGACATATAATTTATTAGTTACCTCAGACTCTAACATCAGAATCTAAAAATATTACTGACAGTAAAACGTGTTAAATACATTGACTATGTTCTCTCTCACTGCTAGTCTGTTGACCACACTATCTCTTCCACCTGAAATAATGTTCTCCCCTTTTTAGACAGTTAATATCCACGTATCCATTTTAACTTAGTTTAATAACTGCTTCTTGGGGAAAGATTTCCCCAAGTTAGCTCCCGAAGGACCCTGATGACCCCCTATCATAAATTTAGCATGCTACATTGACGCACTGTATTAACTTATTTGTATCTTACACTACACAATAAGTTCTCTAAGGTATATAGGTATACTCAGAACTCAGCAAAGTACTCGGTCCAATAAATGGCTGAATGAATGAGTAGAAAATGAATGCATGAATGAAAATGATAAATCATAGATCGAAGAAAACAGACCTAGAAATTACCTGAAAAATGAATTGCAGCAACATTGTTACTTACCCCCTCACGCAAAGAAAAAGATGGCAGTTGATTTAAGTTTCACAACTATATCAGAAAAAAAAACTATAACTGATTTTTAGAAAATTAACTATTTGTTAATCATTAAGGAAATGTAAAAGGCTTTGTTTGATTTTTTTGTTTTTGAGTTAAACTATGCCTACCTAAAGAAAAATGGTGACTTTTTAAATTTCTCTTAACTAAACATCACTTAAAGTTCTAATTATCTTTGTAGATTATGCCAACACTCAATTAAAAAGAGACTCCAGGAATACATCACCAGATCTTAATTTAAAATATATATAAATATTCCCCATTAATCTGACTCCATATCCTACTGATATTTGTGAAAACATGGAAACATCTAAATTAAAAAATTACTACAAATACTGATTTAAATAATTCTCCAATGCCAAAATCTAAAATGTACCCCACATTTTGGAAAGTTATAGTTTAAATGTAAATGGACTTCACTGGCATTTGAAAACATTCTACTTCTACTGAATTTCCAATTTTAGTATTTGGTAATTCTCCAAGTTTTCTGGAAACACTACAACATGTCACATTTCCTAACCCAAAATGTAAATACAGGTTGAAGTATAATAAATATTGCTATTTTTTCTTCTTTTAAAAGGTACAAGTATATATGATTGCTAAGGTTCCTCCTAGGTGTACTTTTCCTTGAACCTATATTATATATATATATATACATCTAGCTTCCTATAAAATGTTTTTGCCACAGTATTCTATTACATTTCTCATTTTGAAATTATTTCAGCAAATGTGAAAAAACAGATTTACTTACATGTTCTGGGATTCCTGGCTTTTCGAAGAAACAGAATCAGAACACTGTACTGGAGTAGGAATTCTTTCTGATAGCAAACTTGTCTAAAATATAACAAATTTACATTTTTTTTTTTACTGATAGTGTTATTCATAAGTTCTCATGCAACATTTTTATATTTGACTCAATGTAATTAAAAATTAAATTACCTGCAAATTTTAAGTTATTTAATTCTTAACTATAATGTAAAGTATTTCATAAATGAAGCATATAAATGGGGTGGGGGGAAGATACTGACATATACTATATGTCATATATACTATATTTGACTGTTGCTACATTATGATCTCCAGTATATGCAACAAAAACCCAGGTATCTGTAAAAATTGCTCAGAAATAACTTCCAAAGGGTCAGTGTATGCAGAGACAATTTATTCAAAGGCTCTCTTTTCAGAAGAAAAGACTTTGTAGTGCCCAGTTAGGTCGTAGAGCTTTGTGCTATGGGGAGAGGATGTACTGAAGTCATGTTGTGCCAAATAAGAAAGCATTATGTCCCCTGGACTACTGTGGTGCTAAAGTCGTCATATTTGCTCCAGTAAAATATTTTAACTGTAGTATGATATTACAATAGTGACCGTATTTGAAATAAAGATTTGAAGAGAAGAAAAAAAGTTTGAAAATACTTACCTTCTTCCATGCCTTTGCTATAGATTCATGCAAACTATAAGGAATTAAAACCTGCAAGCCTTCACATGTACCATATATTTGACGACACACAGAAGTAAAAGCTCCTTTAACCGCAGGAAACATTTCCAATCCAGGAAAAATAGAAATATCTTCATCAAGAACTTTTTTCGAAAACTGGGCAATTATATGAGCACCTGTAGGACTAAAAGATGATACCTAAAAGCAATGTACTTCAAGTGACCTAATCTGACTGAACTGCTTTTCTCTGCATGGGTATATCACTAACTTGACTGTTTGGTAGTTAAGTTCACTTATTTCCATTTGTTTGAATTTTTTTTTTAATTCTACTTTTTAACTTTAACATTTAGTATATGAAACAGATACATGATTCCTAAGTTTAACCTAGGTACAATCAAGGAATAAATCCCAGATGTCTCATACTGATACCTCCCGATCCATATACTTCTTCCCCTCCTCTAAAACTATTACTTTTTAGCTTATTCTTTTATCATTCCCTTTTGAAAAAGCAAATATAATTGTATTTATTCATATTCCATCCTACTATACAAAAGGTAGCATTCTATAAACATTCTTCTGTTTTGTTTTTTACTTCATATATTCTGATAATTCTATAGCAGTACATAAAAAATTCCTCATCCCCTTTTTACAGCTGCTAAGTACTCCTTTGTATAAACATAATTTAATCAACTAGCCTCTTATTGTTGGACATCTGAGATATATCCAGGTTTTCGCTAATAAAGTTAGAAACTCTTCACTGCACAATGAGGATTCAGAAGAAGTTCTAACGTTTTATGCTTTATCTGTTTAACTTCAATGTGAGGGAGACACTTTAAAAAAAAATCTAGAAATCATAAGGATAATGATTGGGAAAAACGACTATATACAATTAAAGGATGTCTACATAGCAGAAAAAAACTTAAATAGAGAAGTGCTGGACAATAAAAAGAAACCTTAGAACTCATAACAAAGGGTTAGTCTTCATAATTTTAAAAGAATTGTTATATATGGATAAGAAAAAGACTTCCAGGTTAACTATGTCAGATTGAACACATACATTCACATCTGCTCCCTGCTGAAATATTAAAATGTAAAAGTAAACAAAATTTTCAGAAGGCTCTTGCAGCCGTCAAGGACAAGGAGAAAAAAAAGGATATGATAGTAACAAAGTTTGGAACCTAGAATAAAAGAATAATTCAGAGCCTAGAAAAACTGAATGATCAGCCACAGTGTAGAAAATGGAATCAACATGATCTCATAGAACCTCTCAAAAAACTCAAATTGGTGGCACCAAAAATCTCTATAATTGGGGGTAGAAGTGGGACTTAAAACAGAGATGCCTGAAACTCAGTTTAAGAAGGAATTTGACCTCCAGATTCTTTTCACGTTCCAGGTAGTCACCCCTGTACCTCTTGGAAGTTAGGCAGAGATTAAAACTGATAGCAAGCAGCACAGGATTTAATCAAGTTTTATATACTAAAGCTTGAGACCCATCACCTTTTGCATTCAGTGGTCTTCTCTCACTAGGCTTATACTCTCTTCAGGCAGCTAACTGTAAGAGCCTTCTTCATGGACTCTGACCAGAACAAAGACAAGACTAAAGATACTTACATTAAAGGTTCCTCAAACAATACCATGGCAAGGTTCCCCTTCAGCAAAGGCCACAAGTGACAAGTCACACTTCCCTGCATAAGTTTCAAGCAGCTTTTTACTAACTTTAATATACTTGAAGAAACCTGATTTAAAAAGTCAGAGACCAAGATAACAAATACAAAAGTCTATTTGAACAGAAAAATACAATGACAAATGAAAACTTCATTACCTTCACAGAGGTAAGAAGAACTTACACTCATGAAACAAGAATAGGATGCTAGTAAGAACACTCTTGGACATAAAATCATAGCAATATTTTTTTTGATCCATCTCCTAAAGGAAATAAAAGCAAAAATTAACAAGTGGGACCTAATTAAACTAAACAGCTTTTTGCACAGCAAAGGAAACCATCAATAAAATGAAAGACAGCCTATTGAATGGGAGAAGATATTTGTAAATGATATGACCAATAAGGGGTTAATATCCAACATATATAAACAGCTTATACAACTCAACATCAAAAACAAACCAAACCCAGATTCAAAAATGGGCAGAACTGAATAGACATATTTTCCAAAGAAAAAATGCAGATGGCCAATAGGCACATGAAAAGATGTTCAACACTGCTAAATCAACAGGGAAATGCAAATCAAAACCACAATGAGATTTCACCTCACACCTGTAAGAATGGCTATCATCAGAAAGAACACAAATAACAAATGTTAGGATGTAGAGGTGAGGATGTAGAGAAAAGGGAACACTGCTGGTGGGAAATGTAAATTGGTGCAACCACTGTAGAAAACCATACAGAGTTTCTCAAAAAAATTAAATATAAAACTACTATATAACCCAGCAATTCCACTCCTGAGTATATATCCAAAAGAAACAAAAACACTAATTTGAAAAGGTATATGCACCCCAGTGTTCATAGGAGCATTATTTACAATGGAAGCAACCTAAGTGTCCATCAACAGATGAATGGATAAAGAAGATGTGGTGTGTGTGTGTATACATACACACACACACATATATATATATACACACACACACACAAACACACAGTGGAATACTACTCAGTCATAAAAACAAATGAACTTCTGCCATCTGCATCAATATCCATGGACTTGGAGGGCATTAGTCTAAGTGAAATAAGTCAGACAGAGAGACAAATACTGTATGATATCACTTATATGTGGAATCTAAAAAATACAACTAGTGAATATAACAAAAAAGCAGCAGACTCACAGATAAGAGAACAAACTAGTGGTTACCAGTGGGGAGGGGGAGGGGCAATGTAGGGGTGGAAGAGTGGGAGGTACAAACAACTACTGGGTGTAAGACAGGCCCAAGGATGTATTATACAACATGGGGAATACAGCCAAGATTTTGTAATAACTGTAAATGTAAAGTAACCTTTAAAACTCACATAAAATAAAAAAACAAATTAAAATAGGGCAGTAGAGTAAGAATGTACTCTTAAATAAGAAGTAGAAATAAAAATTTCAGTAGAAGTGCTTAAAATAAAGCAAGCTGAGGCAATTTGCTAGAAAGTAAAAAAAAAAAAAAAAAAAAAAAAATGCATAGAACAGATAGGGAAGTCTAAATCCCAATGAGAGTTTAAGAGAAAACAGAAGATCATTGCCCCAACTTTTGGCGCCCAGCAGCCACAAATTCACTTTGTTGCTATGAATTTGTCTATTTTTCACATATCATATGAATAAAGTCATATTATGTAAAAACAAAGACACAAAAAAGAAATGAAATCCAACTATTTTTTTTAAACTGAAAGACATAAATCTTCAGATTAAAAAAGTCCATCAAATAGGTTAAGAATAGAACTTCATCAAGAAACATCATAAAATTTCAGAATACTAACAGGCAACAGAAGACTGAAAAGCTTCCAGAGGAGGTGGGGAAAAAGTCATCCTAGTGATGATAAAGGTCATTACAAGGATAAAAGCTATGCACCAGACCAAGCCAGGAATTAGTCTGAATAAAGTAGATCAGAAGGCTAAAAAAGTCTTTGATAAAAATTGATAGAATTTGTCTAGCATTTGAATATACTGAGAGAAGATATAATTAGTTAGGAAAGTTAAGTACACTGAAAATTAATGCCAACAAAAGAAATAAAACTAACTCCAAAGAAAACAAGTTGTGAAAGTAATGATATGGCTGGGCTGTGAAGGTTGCTCATGGTAGGGTAGATACAGTATGATTCCAACCAAGACTATTGGCTCAACTATATTGCACTGATAGAGGGAAGGGAGAGACTAAGTGTTGTACATGCAGGTGGGCTGGGGGAGATAAGGAGAGAGAGATATAAATCATTGTAATAAGTCAATGAATAATACGTTAAACTAAAATCTAAAAGTATTATAAGTGCATTATTTAATGATCTAGATGTAAGCTCTAAAGGAAACATCTAAAGCAGCCAAAAGTAGCTGCCTCTGGAGAACAAGAAAGGAACTTTTTATAATAAGCTTTGTATGTTCACTGTGTGTATACGTAACTCAGAGTTGGTGAAAAAAAATCAAACTAAAAAAGTGGGCTGAAGCTATGAAAATGAATCATTCCTATATACCAACAATGAAAGGTCAGAAAGAGAAATTAAGGAAACAATACCATTTACCACTGCAAAAAAAAGATAAAATACCTAGGAATAAACCTACCTAAGGAGGCAAAAGACCTGCATGCAGAAAAATATAAGATACTGATGAAAGAAATCAAAGACAAAACAAATAGATGGAGAGATATACCATGTTCTTGGATTGGAAGAATCAATATTGTGAAAATGACTATACTACCCATAGCAATCTACGGATTCAGTGCAATCCCTATCAAATTACCAATGGCATTTTTCACAGAACTCGAACAAAAAATTTTACAATTTGTATGGAAACACAAAAGACCTCGAATAGCAAAAGCAATCTTGAGAAAAAATAAAAAAGGAGCTGGAGGAATCAGCTCCCTGACTTCAGACTCTACTACAAAGCTACAGTAATCGAGACAACATGGTACTGACACAAAAACAGAAATACAGATCAATGGAACAGGATAGAAAGCCCAGAGATAAAACCACACACCAATGGTCACCTAATCTATGACAAAGAAGGCCAGAATATACAATGGAGAAAAGACAGCCTCTTCAATAATTGGTGCTGGGAAAACTGGACAGCTACATGTAAAAGAATGAAATTAGAACACTTCCTAACACCATACACAAAAATAAACTCAAAATGGATTAAAGACCTAAATGTAAGGCCAGACACTATCAAACTCTTAGAGGAAAACATAGGCAGAACACTCCTTGACATAAAAAAACCACAGCAAGATCTTTTTTGACCCACCTCCTAGAGTAACAGAAATAAAAACAAAAATAAACAAATGGAACTTAAAAGCTTTTGCACAGCAAAGGAAATCATATACAAGATGAAAAGACAACCTTCAGAATGGGAGAAAATATTTGCAAACGAAGCAATGGACAAAGGATTAATCTCCAAAATATACAGCTCATGCAGCTCAATACCAAAAGAAACAAACAACCCAATCCAAAAATGGGCAGAAGATCTAAATAGACATTTCTCCAAAGAAGACATACAGATGGCCAACCACATGAAAAACTGCTCAACATCACTAATTATTAGAGGAATGCAAATCAAAACTACAATGAGATATCATCTCACACCAGTCAGAATGGCCATCATCACAAAATCTACAAACAATAAATGCTGGAAAGGGTGTGGAGAAAAGGGAACCCTCTTTCACTGTTGGTGGGAATGTAAATTGATACAAACCACTATGGAGAACAGTATGGAGGTTCCTTAAAAAAACTAAAATAGAACTACCATGTGACCCGGAAATCCCACTACTGGGCATATACCCAGAGAAAACCATAATTCAAAAAGACACATGCACCCCAATGTTCACTGCAGCACTATTTACAATAGGGAGGGCGTAGAAACAACCTAAATGTCCATCAACAGAGGAATGGATAAAGAAGATTCGGTACACACATACAATGGAATATTACTCCGCCTTAAAAAGGAACGAAATTGGGTCATTTGTAGAGATGTGGATGGAGAGTGAAGTCAGTCAGAAAGAGAAAAACAAATATCGTACATTAACACATATATGTGGAATCTGAAAAAATTGGTATAGACGATCTTATTTACAAAGCATAAATAGAGACAAAGACGTAGAGAACAAACGTATGGATACCAATGGTGAAAGGGGCAAGTGGGATGAATTGGGAGAGTGGGATTAACATATACACACTACTGATACTATGTATAAAATAGATAACTAATGAGAACCCACTGCATAGCACAGGGAACTCTACTCAGTGCTCTGTGGTGACCTAAACGGGAAGAAAATCCAAGACAGGGGATATATATGTACATATAGCTGATTCACTTTGCTGTACGGTAGAAACTAACACAACATTGTAAAGCAACTATACTCCAATAAAATTTTTAAAAATAAAAAGTAAACTGAAAAAAAAAAAGAAATGGAAATAGCCAAAAACCATATCTCCATAGGAGCAATGAGATGCTCAAACACAAGAGTTGGACAATATGAATCAAAACAAGGTCTTTCATCCATTAGCTTGCCAAAATATAGTCAAACTGATTATGTAGTCTTGACAAGAATATGGAAAGAAGGGTACTCTTCATGCTTCTCACACACTGCCAGCAAGAAGGTAAAATCCTACAACATTGGAAAATCATCTGGTAGTACCCATGAAATATAAAATATACATGCTGCTCTGACCCAGCAATACCATTTTTAGGGCAGTCTACTTTGAAATTTAAAAAAGCCTAGTATATAAGGTACTTCATAAAGAATACAAATTTTTCGTGTATTACTAATTGACCTAATAGATAAGTTTTTTCAGAATAATAATTGCAAACAAGTATTTGATGATTATACCTGTGGAATAGTGAAATGACAACAAAGTTATAAGGGATAGGAAGGAGGAGCTGCAAGTATTCTTATAAGGTTCTTGCACTACCTGTTAAGTGGTATAGTGTTATTTGAAAGAAGATTTAATACCAGTAGTTACAGCTAATTCAGCTGTAAATATGTATTACAAATGTAAGGGCAACCACTAAAAAGAAAGAAAAAGAAAAGTATAATTGATATGCTAGGAAAGAAGAAGAATGAATCATAAAATGCTCAGCTCAGTTAAAGCCAAAGAAGGTATACGCAGGTGTCCATACACATCTGCCTCCCATTGCTCAGGAGAGCCCAGTAAAATAAGAATACAGTTGTATAAAAGGGAAAACCCCTGAACAACGGCAAGAATGGGAAGAGAAAGAGGTTTTAAAGACTTCTGGGAGAAGGCAGACAGGGAGGGAGCAGCTCCAGATTACAGAGGCAGAGGAACCCACAGTATAAAAACCCTGCCTGGAATGCAGAAGCGGAGAGCCCATGATGGAGCTCTGAGCTCAGAGTCAGCAAATGCAGTGGGGCCCAAAGTGGGGAGGAGTCTGTTCTGCCCCTGCCCCACACTCACCTCAGAAGCACGAGCAGTTTTTATACCAAGGCAAAATTCTGAACAAATGTTTAGGGAAAGTGAAGCCTTCTCCAGAGAGAGAAGTGAGCTCCTAAGATAAAAGTCTTCTTAATTCTGGCATCTGAAATGTCCTCAATATAATAGAAAATTCCCAGCAACGCCCTTATTCTCTCAGAGAAAATTTGCCAATCAACTCACCACACTGGTCCACACAGAGCTGCTGATCAAAATCCTGGTCAGGAAAGGTCTAGCTGGAAACTCCCCAACTTATAAAAACTAAGCGGCAGAGCCCTTGTCTACATCCATTTTGTCTTAAAGAACCAATAACATGAAAAGCTGAACCCAAAGAAGAGAACTCAAGCAATAGAAAAGAACAGCTAACTACTGGGCTGAGAGTGATTTGGGAAGAATATCACAGCAAATAAGAATAGAAGATCAGGAAAACGGATTACTCATGGAAGATTAGACCACATGCTTATCTCAGCACCCTCCCTGCCGAGCCCCAGAAAAACAGGGACCAAGAAATAAAGAGATATAAACCCACAATGGAAAAGAGAAGAACAATAGCTAAAAGATGTCAGCAGTGACTTAGAGGTGGAAAGCGGCAGTGAGACATGTGGTAACTGAGGAGCAGCCCAGGCAGCAGCAGACCTGCAGAACTGAGCAGAAGCAAGGCACAGCCCAAGCCCAGAAGTCTCAGGCACCAAGCACAGCCCAGGGCAGGATGCAGGTGGGGCTGAACACAGGAGTAGTAGTCTAAGGTCTCCCAACCCATAGCCCCAATTCCCCATCCTGCCAAAAGACTAGAGGTTTATTCTCTAGAGTGGTGAATACCATAGCCATTAACCACATTTAATTTTTTTTAATTTAAAAGCAAGTAAAAGTTACAACTCAGTTCTGTCACACTAGCCATATGTTAAGTGCTCAACAGCCATAAGTGTCTAGTGGTAACGTCACTAGACAGTTCAGATCTAGAACATACCATCATCACATAAAGCTCTACCGGACGAAGCTGCTCTGAAGAAGGTAAGCCTAAGAGGCTCAGAGCTGGAAGGTAGGCATAGCTGAGGAGAGCCACGAGGTACCCAACTAGATAAGGAGTTCAAGAGGGGCTGAAGTCAGCATTCTGGACTAGAAGGGCCCCTCCCCAACTAAACTACAGGATCTGGGAAGCCAGGCATGGAAAACCTGGCCCATTTGACAAGCTTAAAACATATCAAACCAAGTATTAGAAAGTAAAAATCACTATCAAAATAAATCTAAGAACATCTCCTACGTAACGAAAAAGATCAAAAAGGCAGGACTATGAGGGAAAAGCTAAGGGACCCAGAGGATCACATCTGGAAATTCAACATCCAATTCACAGGAGCACCAAAAAGAGAAAACAGAAGCAGAGAAAGTGATCAAACTCACAACAGAAGCAAAGTCCCCTGTGCCATAGAATGCAAGTCCTCTCCCTAACATTGTCCAGCTAATGCCTGAGAAAAGGAAAAAAGGCCCAGCGTAAGTCATACCCTCAAGAAACATCAGGTCCTGGAAAGTTTCAGAGGTAAAAAAGCCTCCTGGGGACTTCCCTGGTGGCGCAGTGGTTAAGAATCCACCTGCCAATGCAGGGGACATGGGTTCAAGCCCTGGTCCGGGAAGATCCCACATGCCGCGGAGCAACTAAGCCCATGCGCCACAACTACTGAGCCTGTGCTCTAGAGCCCGCGAGCCACAACTACTGAAGCCCGTGCGCCTAGAAGCCTGTGCTCCACAACGAAACAAGCTATCTCAATGAGAAGCCCGCGCACCGCAACGAAGAGCAGCCCCCGCTCACCGCAACTAGAGAAAGCCCATGCAGCAACGAAGACCCAATGCAGCCAAAAATAAATAAAGTTCATCACTTTACTCCTTTGTAGTGGATACTATAAAAAAATTTTTTTAAAAAAAGGCTCCTGAGAAAGAAACTCAGCCATGGAACTTGGCAATAGTGGATGCAGGAGGCAATGTAACAATGTTTCCAGTCTCCCCACCTAGCCAAGCTATCAACCAACTATGAAAATGTATTTATTCTGTTCAAAGGTAGGAGTTCAGAAAGCTTGCCTTCTACAAAACGTATTAAGTACTTGAACACAAGGCACAAGCCCACTTTTTATAAGGCACATGTGCACACACTAAAAGCTAACTAACCCGTACTGCCTCACATGTAGTAACTGGCTTAAAGTGTTGACAGCCCTGTGAGTCAGGTAGTGCTGATTATCCCTAATTCACAGGTGAGGAATGACTGAGCGGTGGAGCTAGGATGTGAACCCAAGTAGTCTGAACCAGGGCTCGTGTGACTAACCCTCACTCAGTGCTGCCTCTCAATTTAGTTACTAATGCTCCGTTCCTCCTTCCCAAGTTCACTGTCCGGAGTATGTGTTACTTTTGTATAGCAGAGAAAAGAAATTTTTCATTAGTGCAAAATAGGTCAAAAAGAAAAACAAGAAAAAAACTACTTCTCTTATACTAAATCAAAGTTATCGAAATCCAAGCCTCAAAGTCTCCATCTACATAATGAAGATGACCACAGAGGCCCCCTCCTTAGCTACTGTGAGGATTAAACGGTGACCCAACAAAAGACCTTGGTCTTGTGTGACTATTATCAGGAAGACAGTATGTTCCCAGATGTAAACAGATTAAAACACACGATGGAAAAAAAAATAACAGATGGTAGAAAAAGTGCGGAACACACACAAAAAAGGAAGAATAAAGGCAAAACAGAAAACAGTAACAAATACGGTAGATATTAATCCAATCATATCAAATCACTCTAAATGACAAGAATCAATTAAAAGAAAGACTGTCAGACTAGATAAAAAAACAAGACTCAGTTATGTGGTATCTATAGAAGTGCATTTTAAATATAATGACAAAGATAGATTAAAAGTAAAGGGATGAAGGGGCTTCCCTGGTGGCACAGTGGTTGAGAGTCCACCTGCCGATGCAGGGGGCACGGGTTCGTGCCCCAGTCCGGGAAGATCCCACATGCCACGGAGCGGCTGGGCCCATGAGCCATGGCCGCTGAGCCTGCGCATCCGGAGCCTGTGCTCCGCAATGGGAGAGGCCACAACAGTGAGAGGCCCACGTACCGCAAAAAAAAAAAAAAAAAAAGTAAAGGGATGAAGAAAGACATATGCTGACAATCAAGAGAAAGCTGGAGTAGCTATATTAATTTCAGACTTCACAGCAAGGAAAATTATGCAAAGGGCACATTACATAATAAAGGGGGTCAATTTTCCAAAAGGACATAACGATCCTTAATGTGTATGCACCCAATAGTATCAAAATACATGAAGCAGAAACTAACAGAAATGCAAGGAGAAAAAGATGAATTCACTGATATAGTCTGAAATTTCAACACCCCTCTGTCAGTAATTGACAGATCCAGCATGAAGCTAGTAAGGACATAGCTGAACACCACCAACTACCAACAGTACATAACTGGTATGTATAGAATACTTCAATAGCAGAATATACATTTTTCCCAAGCTCACATAAGACATAACATTCACTAAGAGACCACATTCTGGGTCATAAAACACATGTTAACAAATTAAAAATATAAATCATACAAAATATACTCTCTGACCCATAAATAACTCATAGGTCAAAGAAGTCTCCAGAGATGTTTAAAAATATTTTGAACTAATGAAAATGAAAACACAACTCAATTGTCCGACGCAGCAAAAGCAGTGCTTAGAGGGAAATTTATATCATTGAATGTACATATTAGAAAGAAAACCTAAAATTCAATAATCTAAGCTTTCACCATGGAAAATGAAACTAAATCCAAAAGGAAGAAGACAATAAAAACTAGAACAGAAATCAGTCAAATTAAAAACAGGAAATGAACAGAGAGGGGGAAAGCTAGTCTTTTAAAAAGATCAGTAAAATTGAAAAGTCTCTAGCCAGGTTAGAGGCGGAAAAAAAAAAAAAGGAGAAGCAAATTAACATCAGAATTAAGAGGGGCTGTCTCTACTAATCCCATAGACTTTAAAAGGGTAATAAAGGAATACTGTAAAAAAAAAAAAAAAAAAAAAAACCTCTATGCCCACAAATTTAAAACTTAGATTAAGTGGACCAATTCCTTGAAAGACACAACCTGCCAAAATTCTAACAATCTGAACAAACCCATATCTATTAAAGAAATAGAATAAATAATAATCTTCCTAAACAGAAAACACCACACCCAAATAGGTTCACTGGTGAATTCTATCAAACATTTAAGAAATTATGCCAAATCTCTTCCATAAGATAGACGCAGAACACTTCCTAACTTATGAGACCAGCATTTTACAGTAAGGCCAAAGATCACAAAAACTACAGACCAATCTCTCTCACAGACAAAAATCCTCTACTAATATTAGCAAATCAAATTTAACAATGTATAAAAACAATTATTCTAGGTAGGAAAAGCTGGTCCAATATTCAGAAAGTTAATTAATGTACTCTACCACTTCAACAGGATAAAAGAACACTCACTGTGGTGTTATTTATGAAGGCAAAATCCTAAACAAACTTGATATCCAATAATTGGACAGAAGTTTGAATAAATTATGGTAAAGCATACAAAAAAGTATCATAGAGCTATTAAAAATGTTTCATTCACCTAGGAAGATGCTTTGGTTACACACAAAAAAAACTGCAGAGTAATGTATACACCATTTTTGAAATGAGAAAGAATTCTATAAACATGAACATATATACTTGATGCATCATTATAGGTGCAGAGAAAGTCTGGAAGCATAACCAAAATGTTACCGTTGGCTAAGCCAGGAGATAGAACAGAGTAGGGGTTAGAGAAGGAAGATGTGGAAGTAGTCAGCATTTCCATTGTGTGGTTTAACTTGAAATCAATCATGTGTGGCTTTAAAGTTGAAAGAGTACAGTCCAAGGAAGCAAAAAAGATCCCATGTAGAGTGAACCCTCCTATTCTTATTTTGAAGTTGCAGACATCAAGACCTACTCTGCCTGTATAATCCATAATCTTGGTTACTCCTGCAACTTTCTGATGATCTAATATGTTAGCAGTTGATCAGGAAACCTAACTATATCTAGAATAGTTATCCTGATTTTCATTAATATATGACAAAATTTTGGGAAACTTTAAATCAGGTATGAGAAAATATGCTAAAAAATTCCACAAATTCAAAACAGAAACATACCTTTTTTCTTCAGAAGAGCTCATATTCTCTCCATAAAGTAGTAGAATAAGTCCTTCTTCTACAGAAGCAATTCTTGCCAAAATATCAGCTACATAAATTAAAGCTGTTTCAGAGCAATTTGGAGCAGCCTGTACATTAAATATATTATATAATTTTAAGACACACTAACATATCACAGACTAACATTCAAGGGTGGTCGTGTAGTCCAATAAAGTTATATTACCACAACAAAAAAGTTGATTGTTTGGCTGTGAAATAATGTCTGAATTAAATGTGTCATTAGATTATATTCTCGTACCAGCACAGTTGATAAGGCAAATACATACACACTTTTTACCCAAACCAATTATTGATTATTAAGACAGTTGAAAAAATTGCTGCTATCACAGTTTTATATGTATATAATTCTAGTTGACAAATGCAGTAGCTCTTCTTCTTTGCCCTTTACTTCTCACTCACTGGGTTCCTGTATATCCAATCTAATTTTATTATACATGGTATCTAATATACTACCATCTCTTCTAAGGAATACCATCCCTTCCTACACCTGGTTGTTGGGTCATGAGTTGTAGGTGTGACTAAGGACAACCAATTCATGGGCTGGCAAATAGCCAATGATGTCATCTAATGAGAAAACATAGGTTGGACCAATCATATTTCCCCACTTTTGATTCTTAAAGGTACTAAAACTAGCTTTACCAGTACATACTGGTAAAGAAAGATGCCAAAAGAAAACAGAAAGTTAAAGATAGATGTATGAAGCAAAGAAGCAAACAATAGCTATGGCTCAAGATTCAGGAGTACATTTCTCAGCTCTGGTATGTGGTTTAGGTTTCACAATTTACTTCATGGCATTCTATAATATTCAGTTGTGTATTATGCTCTATTTGTTTCTTCTCTGCTCATCTCGTTTCCCTGAGGTTGACTAAGGTCAAAATACTTTCATTATATCTACTTACTTTCCTAGAATTCCATACCTTGTACTACATTCACATAAATGCTTAATGTTTTCTAAATGAGCAATAAATAATGAATACTTGAATGGGTGAGCAGCTGCCCAGCCCATTGAGAAGTGGGCAAAGGGAGACGAAGCTAATAAAAACACTACAAAACACGGACATGGAAAGGCAAAAACCTGTAGCCTACTTGATAAAGCTTTAAGTCATTCCCCAGAAATTTAAGTCATAAAAAGTGGAGAGATATATTAGACTGCACTAGTGGTAGCGGTACCAACTCTTCCACCTGTTAAATGTCTGACATTACGCAATTTGCTTCTTTCAGCCTCAGCTGTGAAAGTTAAGTTATATAATGTAAGGAAATATACTGTACAACCTGTAAAGAGACATATACGTATGTTCAGAACTGGGATAATTATAAGTTTTTCTAAAGTAGTACTTGTTCTTCATGTAAAACAAAGCTGGCTCTTCAGGAAAATATTTCCAAAGGCTATACAGTTGCCATTAAAACAAACAACAAAACATTCACAAGACTTATTAGATTTGCAAAACAAATAGCTTAATATAGTAACTTTAGTCCTTACAATCTAAGCCTGACCAAAAAAAGTTTAAGATGTTATATGTACTTTTCCCCCCACATTGTCATAACTAAAATCAACTGATTGCATAAACTAAGATTCAAAATACATTTATAGGGAAAATGGTATAATACTTCAGATTATCAAATTTAGAAGTCCCACTGAATATTCACTAATATCCAATTAAGAGACTCTTTAATACTAACCTTAGTTCCTTTCATTAGGTTATGAATAGGTTGAAGAAGCGCCTCCATCACAGTGTTGTTATATAAACATTCAATTGCACATTCTTTTTGATCACAGAGTATACAAAGAATTTCAGTTACCATACTTGCAGGAGAGTAATTCTCTGATAAAAAAGAAGTATTTTTTGGAAATTAAAACTTAGAACATTATTATATCTTTTATTTCTGTTAACTACTGCTGTTCCAAAAAGCTCATCAAGGTTAATTAAAGGATGCCCAAAGGATGATTTATTACCAAATTATGACCTTAAACTTAAGACAATGTTAGCTTAACTTATCTTCAAGTTAATAAAATTGAGTAAATGATAATATAAATACCAAAAGACACCATGAGATCATTTGCTGTTTGACATTAAAGCTCTGCTTGATAGTGAGAATGTGGTCTGAAACAAATTTACAACTTCTCCCCTCCTGGCAAACACCTTACTTATTGTATTCACTTTTCTTCTTTTTCTTAAAAAAGAAGAAAGTGTCTTCAGGTGTCAAGCCTCGTAGAAAATTAGAGTCATTAAGACAAAACACAGACAAAAAGAAGGCAGATAAGAAACTTTAATGGAGACTAGAATACTTCTTATGTTACCATAAAACCAATGAAATGAATGAGAATTTTTAAGACTTTGTTTTAAAATATATATAGGAAGACACAGATACAAATAAATATAATATGGGGAACAGTCCCTAAAATAAATATGGTATTTTCAGTTTCATAAATTAACATTTCCAGACACTTGAACTCCTAATATATTGAACAAAATAGTGTTTTACATGAAAATAATAAAGTTTTACAAAAGAGTGTTTTACAAAAGTTAGTAATGTAAGGTTGTCCTAGTAAGATACAAGACTAAAACACCAAAGTTCTTAATTTATACTACAATATTCCATACTCCATAAATACACTAAGCAAATACTTGACAGAAAGGGAAAACAGAAAAGTTCAGTGATTTTTTTAACCAGCTCAAGATGAGAAATGCTGTTTGCAGTGAGAGACTACTGATGAGCATCTGACCATTATTCATTCATTCATCCAACTTTCTGCTACTTTTGAGTACTACGTAGACAAAGAAGTAAATAAGACAAATAGTTCACAAGATGGTAAACCAAGACATTATCAATTATAACAAAGGATAATATTTTTCATAAAGGAAGCATAGTATGCTGTAGGAGCATATAGCAGGGGTACCTAACCTAGTACTTTATACATGTAAATATCAATACCTTAAAGGCAGAAAAAGTATGAGAAACATTGTTAGGACTAATAGGCCGTTATAATTGCATGGATAAAACCTACCAATTGATAGATGTATTACAACACTAGTATATGACCCAAATAATTTTTTTCTGTGATTCACCTGTGTTCCTCTAAGAATTTGTACCATCATTTCTAAAGTAACTTCCACGTTTAGAATGTTTGAGTCTATAAATCTGGTGGGGGGGGGGAGGCGGGTTGTTATTAAGTGTTTTACTTTGAAAACAAACTTTTTCCTTTGAATATCAATACAAGTTATCTTTTAAATGTTAACATTTTAAAAAAAATTTATAAGTCAGCCAACAGTTATAAGACTAAAAGGTATTTTTCTGAAAAAAAGAAAAGGTTTTCCTTTGCTTTATTCTTCAATAAAAGACGACCCTGAAAATAAGTACTGGATATAAGCTGAAACAAGCAAGCTGATCAAAACACCCAAGAAAATATAAAGGATAGAAAATAGCAATAAAGAACACACTAGTACCTATCGAACTTATCTTAATATCGTTTAAGAACATCTTGATCTTAAACATCAGAATTCTCAGCAAAATTGGTTCTAAATAAAAATATACACCTTAAATATCAGTGAAAAAAATTAAATTTCATGGTTTACTTCCAGGACCAAGGTATTTCCTTTTTTTACTTTTTTTTTTAATAGATCTTTATTGGAGTATAATTGCTTCACAATACCCTGTTAGTTTCTGCTGCACAACAAAGCAAATCAGCCATATGCATACACATGTCCCCATATCCCCTCCCTCTTGAGCCTCCCTCCCTTCCTCCCTAGCCCACCCCTCTAGGTCATCACAAAGTACCAAGCTGTACTCCCTGTGCTACACTGCTGTTTCCCACCAGCCAACTATTTTACATTCAGTAGTGTATATATGTCAATGCTACTCTCACTTTGCCCCAGCTTCCCCCTCCCATCCCATGTCATCAAGTCCATTCTCTGTCTACCTCTTTATTCCTGCCCTGCAACTAGGTTCATCAGAACCATTTCTTTTTTTTAGATTCCATATATATGCGTTGGCATACGGTAGTTTTCTCTTTCTGATGTACTTCACTCTGTATGACAGACTCTAGGTCCGTCCACCTCACTACAAATAACTCAATTTTGTTCCTTTTTATGGCTGAGTAATATTCCATTGTATATATGTGCCACATCTTCTTTATCCATTGATCTGTCGATGGACATATAGATTGGTTCCATGTCCAGCTACTGTAAATAGTGCTGCAATGAACACTGTGGTACATGTCTCTTTTTGAATTATGGTTTTCTCAGGGTATATGCCCAGTAGTGGGATTGCTGGGTCATATGATAGTTCTATTTTTAGTTTTTTAAAGAACCTCCACACTGTTTTCCATAGTGGTTGTTATCAATTTACATTCCCACCAACAGTGCAGGAGGGTTCCCTTTTCACCACACCCTTTCCAGCATTTTTTTGATAATGGCCATTCTGACCAGCGTGAGGTGATACCTCATTGTAGTTTTGATTTGCATTTCTCTAATAATTAGTGGTTTTGAGCATCTTTTCATGTGCCTCTTGGCTGTATGTCTTCCTTGATGAAATGTCTATTTAGGTCTTCTGCCCATTTTATAACTGGATTGTTTTCTTGATACTTGAGCTCCATGAGCTGTTTGTATATTCTGGAGATTAATCCTTTATCTATTGTTTCATTTGCAAATATTTTCTCCCATTCTGAGGGTTGTCTTTTTGTCTTGTTTATGGTTTCCTTTGCTGTGCAAAACCTTTTAAGTCCCATTTGTTTATTTTTGTTTTTATTTCTGTTACTCTAGGAGATAGGTTAAAAAAGATCTTGCTGTAGTTTGTGTCAGTGTTTCTCCTATGTTTTCCTCTAATAGTTTTAATAGTGCCTGATCTTACAATTAAGTCTTTAATCCATTTGAAGTTTATTTTTGTATGGTGTTAGGTAGTGTTCTAATTTCATTCTTTTACATGTAACTGTCCGGTTTTCACAACACCAGTTACTGAAGAGACTGTCTTTTCTCCACTGTATGTTCTTGCCTCCTTTGTCATAAATTAGGTGCCCATATTTGCGTGGGTTTATCTCTGGGAATTCTAACCTGTACTCTTGATCTATATTTCCATTTTTGTGCCAGCACCATACTCTCTTGATTACTGTAGCTTTGTGGTATAGTTTGAAGTCGGGGAGCCTGATTCCCCCAACTCCATTGTTCTTTCTCAAGATTGCTTTGGCTATTCGGGGTCTTTTGTGTTTCCACATGAACTGTAAGATTTTTTGTTCTAATTCTGTGAAGAATGCCATTGGTAGCTTGATAGGGATTGCAATAAATCTGTAGATTGCTTTGGGTAGTATAGTCATTTTCACAATTTTGATTCTTCCAATCCAAGAACATGGTATATCTCTCCATCTGTTTAGGTCATCTTTGATTTCTTTCAACAGTGTTTAATAGTTTTCTGAGTACAAGTCTTTCACCTCCTTAGGCAGGTTTCTTCCTAGGTATTTTATTCTTTTTGTTGCAGTGGTAAATGGGAGTGTTTCCTTAATTTCTCTTTCTGATTTTTCATTTTTGGTGTATAGGAATGCCAGAGATTTCTGGGCATTAATTTTGTATTCTGCAACCTTACCAAATTCATTGATTTGTTCTAGTAATTTTCTGCTGGCATCTTTAAGATTTTCTATGTATAGTATCACATCATCAGCAAACAGTGAGTTTTACTTCTTTTCCAACTTGTATTCCTTTTATTTCTTTTTCTTCTCTGACTGCTGTGGCTATGACTTCCAAAACTATGTTGAATAATAGTGGCAAGTGGACATCCTTGTCTTGCTCCTGATCTTAGTGGAAATGCTTTGTTTTTCACCATTGAGTATGATGCTTGCTGTGGGTTTTTCATATATGGCCTTTATTATGTTGAGGTAGCTTCCCTCTATGCCCATTTTCTGGAGAGTTTTTATCATAAATTGGTGTTGAATTTTTTCAAAAGCTTTTTCTGCATCTATTGAGATGATCATATGGTTTTTATTCCTTAATTTGTTAATGTGGTGTGTCACACTGATTTACGTATACTGAAGAATCCTTGCATCTCTGGGATAAATCCCACTTGATCATGGTGTATGATCCTTTTAATGTGCTGTTGGATTCTGTTTGCTAGTATTTTGTTCAGGATTTTTGCATCTATGTTCATCAGTGATATTGGTCTATAATTTTCTTTTTTTGTGATATTTTTATCTGGTTTTGGTATCAGGGTGATGGTGACTTCGTAGAATGAAGTTTTTTAGAAGAGTTTGAGAAGGATCAGTGTTAGCTCTTCTCTAAATGTTTGACAGAATTCTCCTGTGAAGCCATCTGGGAGGACCAATGTAATTTCTTATGAATAATGCTGCACCTTAATGAAACCTCTTTACTAAACTAGGTCCATCACTCAAAACATCCAGAAAATAGAATATTTTTAGGTGGTTTCTATTTCTCTATTTATAATAACAATAGAAGCAGAATTACCTAAATGACCAGGTGATGTCATCTTTGGACAACTTGGTGAGTAATAGATAAGTTGCGTAAACAGAACCAGCAGATCTGCAAGGGATACTGAATCTTCAAAAAGGAAGGAAAAAAAAAAAGTTATTTTCTAGCATATGTTTACAACTTAGAAAAATTTTAACTAAGCTTCCATCCTCCTAATCTGAGGTTTCATAAAGACCGTGGTACAATTAGGGAGAAAGGGGCTATAATCCAAGATTATATCAGGAAGAATAAATTAGACATAGTAAATTAAAAGATAACAAGGGTAAATGATGCAATAGGTGCTATGTGAAGGTGTAGTTTTACCACTTATGTTGAACCAATCATTTAATATAAACCTACCATAGAAAGATCTATGAATCTGATCAGGGCTGTTTCAGTTTATTCAATTAGGAGCAGTAAAATTCAGCTTAACATGTTGGTCCAGCTAACTTACCTATATAGCACTGTAGAATAGAGGTTAGCAAACCTTGAGCAGATAGTGAATAGTGTAGGCTTTGTGGCCACTCTGTCACAAAGATTCAGCTTTGCTCTTGATGCACTAAAGTAGCCATAGACAATTTGCAAATGAATGAGTGTGGCTATTTTCCAAAAAAAATTTATGTATGCTGAAATTTGAATTTTATATATTTTTTCCCCACCACACATTAAGTTTTCCCAATAATTTAAGAATATACAAGCTAATCTTAGCTCAAAAACCATACAGAACAGTATATCAGATTTGGTCTATGGGCTGTAGTTTACCAACACCTGTTATAGAAGCTTACATAAAAAATTTCTGGTGAAAGCACATGTGAATTAAAAGTGAATGCTGACCTATACTAAATACAGTAGGATGGATGTCTCAAAACTGAGTTTTGAGATGATCTGTGACATCTGATAGGCCAAAATGTTGCTGTCAAAAGTCAATTAAAAATGCTAAATAAGTTGGATAGACATAAATTTAAGTTAAACACCTGAAACATCACAAATATACATTAATCTTTCTATTTCTGTAAAGTTAACAATATCTTATACAACGGCAGCTCTTTTCTTGAAAGTCATTTCTCTGCATGCCCACTATACGTAGGATTATATGGCAGTACCACATAAAAGTACATAAAACACTTTTTCTTAAGGAGTTCACAATCAACTTAACCATGGAGAAAAGGTTTAAGTAAAACAACTAGGAAACAGTATAAAATGTTCAAAATGAAGATACTTTATAACAGGAATGGGAATATATAGCCATCATATCCTAATTTTGTAAGGCCTGCAAGCTAAGAATGATTTTTCCATTTTTAAAAGGTGTGTAAAACATGTCAGGGTCCTCAAAACCATTCCCAGATTCACTAGGAAGACTCAGAATTAAACATACAGTAATACCCCCAGCTATGATTTATTACAACAAAAGGAAACAAAGTAAAATCAAAGGGAAAAGGCACATAGGGTGAAATCAAGAGCAAACCAGGTACAACTGCCCAAGAGTCCTCTCCCAAGGAATCACACAGAATACACTTAATTCTTCCAACAACAAGTTGTGACAACACATGTGAAATGCTGTCTACCAAGGAAGGTCATTAGAGAGTCAATGTGCCAAGTTTTTTATTGGAGACTGATCATATACATAACCACTCTCTGCCCAACATACCAGGATTCCAGACACCCAGAAGGAAAGCAGGTTTTCAGCTTAAAACACATTGTATTAAGAGTGGCTCACTGTGCCTAAAATGTTATTAGTTCTGGCAACAGTGAAAAATCCAAGTTCCTAGATGCCAGCCAAAGTCCAGCCTTGCAAGCAGCCCTTTCTAAGGATAGTGGTCTCTTGCCTAATGCGTTAACTTTTTTGCACATGCATGCGTGTGCATATATACACACACAAACAATATGCAACAGAGACAGTATGTGGCCCAAAAAGCCCAAAATATTTATTATCTGGCACTTTACAGGCAAAGTTTGCTGATCTCTACTCTGTACTATATTCCTAGAATAGACAAAAGTTTTAAGGAAAGTAAGGAAGACAACTAACAGCATGTGAATTCTGAAGGAGAAAACTTTAAAAATGGGACTTAGGGTAACAATAATATAGTAATATATCATATGGTACAGGGCTTTGCAGTTTATAAAATACTATTCCCAAACCTCTTCTCTGTGATCTCAAATATTCCCTGAGTCCAGCACTGATATTCTAGTTTTTACAGATAAAGAAACAAATAGTTCAGTGATTTGCCCAAAGATCTCAGCTAGTTTTTAGGGGAACCAGAACTTAAACAAGGACTGCCAGCTCTGTATCCAGATTTGGATCATCCAGTATATCTAGGATTTTGAAGGTCAGAGAAAAAATAAGGAAAACATTAAAGACAGGGAAAATAAAATTATACATATAGGAAGAAGTACATACTGAAAAACAAAAAAAAATAATAACACTTCGATATGTAAGCCTGTCAGCAGAACAAAAGGTACGTTGCTCAGTACCCTAGGAGAGACCAAGCCAAACCTCTAAATTTTAAAAATCCATAGCACAAATCTTACCATACCTGAACATATTCATATCTAATTGCACTTACCTTTTCTACTCTTCAGCTTTATAGGAAATAGCTTTCTGCCTTGTGTATAGATCAATAATCTTCCTAAAAGGCACAGTGAGTGAATGAAATAAATATATTGTAATTCTTGTCCTGAGTAGTAGAAAGTTTTCTGCTTATTCCCTTAAAAGAAAAACAATTACATTTGTTTTAATGCCATTATATTTTACAGTAGTTAGTTCATTAAACAAGGCTGAATATTAAACAAGGCTGCAGTCTATAATGGAGACACTCGGTGTAAGTTTTTTTAAACATTCTTTACTGTTTCCCAAGAGACTTTAACACACCTAAATCTGAAGAAAAGCATTCATAATAAAATTTGTCAAACCTCAGAAAAGTACAACATGCATACAGTGTTCATTCTAAAACAAACACCATAAGATTGTTAGTTATCTCTCATTATAAAGATACTTCAAGTTAAGGAAGAAAGGAATATAAAACATTACTTATTGTTTAATTCTACCAATTAAAAGCCAGTACTACAAACGATATTTATAACCATGTTTGCAAAAGAAATTACAATCTCTAAAATACAGACTCCTTCTAACATATATCATTTATTCACTCATTCATTCATACATTCGAGATCTATTGAGTACCTCTTTTATTTAAGACCCTGAACTATTTGCTGGTGTCAAAAACCAAGAAGCAGCATGAAACTGGGCTTCCAATTCAGAGGACGGCAAACAGCCTGATACACACAGAGCATAGCGAGGACAAGTAGGAGAAACAAAAGCTAGAGGGTAGCTGCAGCAGATCACGTACGACTGAGCTGCAGAAAGAGTACGGGCTTTATTATAGAGGCAATTGGGATGATATTAAAGGGTTTCAAGCAGGAAAGGAATCAAACATGCATGTGGAAAACTGACTCTGATGGCAACATGGAAAGGTGAATGGAAGAAGGCCAAGGCTTAAAGTAAGACTCATTAGGAAAATCATGAACAAAAACCTCCATAAGAGAAAAGAATGGAGAACAGCAGACAAATGTTTAAGGAACTGAAATCAATATGCCTTAACCAGAATTACATGCAGACCATGAAAAGATTAAAAAATTTCTCAAGTTCCTAACTCAAATATCTGTGTACATAGTAAATTCTTCTTCTATTTAATTCTGAAGAAAAAATGTTTAGAAAGAGAATAGTGATTTCAGTCCTTGATATTTTAATATTGAAGATGCCATGGATCTTCCAGATAGAATACTAAATATAATGAGTACATTGGTCTGGAATTCATGAAAGGAGTATAGACTTAAATATTTCGGAGTCATCACTTATATATATAAATATGTAATATTTGAAACCATGAGAGTGAATGGGCTCCTTCAAGAAAGAACAGGTAGACTAAGCTGAAAAAAAAAAAAAAAGGCAAAACTTTTGTGAGTACAGACATATAAAGAAAAGAGCCTTTCAAGTGACTAAGAAAAACTTATTAGATGAGAATGAAGAAATCAAAGAATGGTACTAGGAAGATGAGGGAAAGGGTCAAGAGAGGCGAATGCTATAAAATGAGGGCAAGAAAGAAGAGAAAGTTAATAATGGGAAGATCACTGAACCATAGAAATAAAAGCCTCATTTCCATGGTTGAGAAGTGAATAGGCGGTAAAGGGACCTGGGTATATGTTAAACACTTGGAAGGCCTTTTCTCTTAAAGGAAGCAGAGAGATATGAGGTACATATGAACTTGCTCAGTTTTTTATATGAAAGATATGAGTAGGTTTAGAGAATGCAAGGAAAGGTACCAATAGAAGGGGAGACAAAACAACAAATGAAGCAATGTCCTGGTTCTTAAAAAAAAAAAAAAACACCAGATGCAAACAGAATCAAGAACAGTCGAATAGATCAATCTGGAATGGAAGGATTACTCTTCATTGTAGCCTGGAGAAGGGAATACTGATAAGGGCATATAAATATGCATCTATACCTACAGATGCAGGACATTTGGGGATTTCATATCCAAAATGTTCTATTTTTCTCAGTAAAGTAGGATGCAAGGTTTCCTCGAGAGAAAAGTAGGCAGGAACAAGGCAGGGGGTTTGATGGGACTGGTGGAACACTGAAGAAAGAATATCTAAATTGATTCCAAAGCAACACAAAGAGCCATGGAAGCCAGAGAAATACATCAGTGCACCATCAATTTAACATTACAATGCTCTCTGTTCAATTTTCTGAGGACCAGAGATGATCTAAAGTTGAATAAGTGCAGGCAGGAAATTCTGAAAGAAAGCAAGAATTTTGAAAGAAATGTCAAAAGAATGCAGTGAAGCACCCAGAGGTTTCACTAGACAGGGAAAAAATCAAAGCCATGAAGGGCTGGGAGAGTGGTAGAGGGGGAAAAAAGCTAGATACAACATTTTAATACTAGATTAGAAAAATTTTTGAAGTTACAGATGATAGAATATATATATCAACTTATATACTTTTTTTGTCTCTCGAAGTTCTGGCTTCTGTACTTTCTCCTCTACTACAAAATACTTATCTATTGAAACCTGTTAATAATTGGTCTTTGACCATTTTCCTTGAGTTAAGAATTTACTCAGGGATAAAGAAAATTATAAGATATCTTCATAATCTCAAAGAACTTAATATCTGCTTAGAGAAGTGACATAAAATAGAATGATAAAAGACATCAAATTCACATGGCAAGTTGTGTGACGTAAGCAAAAGGGCAATAAAAATTCACACTAGGCAAAGGAAGCTTCCTGAAAACAGTTTATTCTTTCACAATAAGATTTATATCGGGAAGAGTAAGACGCGGAGATCACCTTCCTCCCCACAGATACACCAGAAATACATCTACGCGTGGAACAACTCCTACGGAGCACCTACTGAACGCTGGCAGAAGACCTCAGACCTCCCAAAAGGCAAGGAACCCCCCACGTACCTGGTTAGGGCAAAAGAAAAAACTAAACAGAGACAAAAGGATAGGGACGGGTCCTGCACCAGCGGGAGAGAGCTGTGAAGGAGGAAAAGTGTCCACACACTAGGAAGCCCCTTCGTGGGTGGAGACTTCGGGAGGCGGAGTGGGGGAGCTTGGGAGCCGCGGAGGAGAGCACAGCAACAGGGGTGCGGAGGGCAAAGCGGACAGATTCCAGCGCAGAGGATCGGGCCGACCTGCACTCACCAGCCCGAGAGGCTTGTCTGCTCGCCCGCCGGGGCGGGCGGGGCTGGGAGCTGAGGCTCGGGCTTCGGTCAGAATGCCGGGTTGGCAACGTGAAGACAGCCTGAAGGGGGCTAGCGCACCACAGCTGGCCGGGAGAGAGTCCGGGGAAAAGTCTGGACCTGCCGAAGAGGCAAGAGACTTTTATGTCCCTCTTTGTTTCCTGGTGCACGAGGAGAGGGGATTAAGAACGCTGCTTGAGAGAGCTCCAGGGACAGGCGCGAGCCGCGGCTAAGGCTAAAAGTGCGGAGCACAGAGACAGACATGAGACGCTAAGGCTGCTGCTGCCGCCACCAGGAGGACTGTGTGCGAACACAGGTCACTAGCCACACGCCCTTCCGGGGAGCCTGTGCAGCCCGCCACTGCCAGGGTCCCGGGATCCAGGGACAACTCCCCCGGGAGAACGCACGGCGCGCCTCAGGCTGCAACGTCACGCCGGCCTCTGCCGCCGCAGGCCCGCCCCACACTCCGTGACCCTCCCTACCCCCCGGCCTGAGTGAGCCAGAGCCTCCGAATCAGCGGGTCCTTTAACCCCGTACTGTCTGAGCAAAGAACAAACGCCCTCCGGCGACCTACACGGACAGGCGGGGCCAAATCCAAAGCTGAGCCCCTGGGAACTGTGAGAACAAAGAAGAGAAAGGGAAATCTCTCCCAGCAGCCTCAGAAGCAGCGGATTAAAGCGCCACAATCAACTTGATATACCCTGCATCTGTGGAATACCTGAATAGACAACGAATCATCCCAAATTAAGGAGCCCTGTGGATGAAAGGCTCTTGGTGCTGCAGCCAGAAGTCAGTGCTGTGCCTCTGAGGTGGGAGAGCCAACTTCAGGACACTGGTCCACAAGAGGCCTCCCAGCTGCACATAATATCAAATGGCGAAAATCTCCCAGAGATCTCCATCTCAACGCCAGCACCCAGCTTCACTCAACGACCAGCAAGCTACAGTGCTGGACATCCTATGCCAAACAACTAGCAAGACAGGAACACAACCCCACCCATTAGCAGAGAGTCTGCCCAAAATCATAATAAGTCTACAGACACCCCAAAACACACCACCAGACGTGGACCTGCCCACCAGAAAGACAAGATCCAGCCTCATCCACCAGAACACAGGCACTAGTACCCTCCACCAGGAAGCCTACACAACCCACTGAACCAACCTTAGCCACTGGGGACAGACACCAAAAACGACAGGAACTACGAACCTTCAGCCTGCAAAAAGGAGACCCCAAACACAGTAAGATAAGCAAAATGAAAAGACAGAAAAACACACAGCAGATGAAGGAGCAAGATAAAAACCCACCAGACCTAACAAATAAAGAGGAAATAGGCAGTCTACCTGAAAAAGAATTCAGAATAATGATAGTAAGGTTGATCCGAAATCTTGGAG
Source organism: Lagenorhynchus albirostris (assembly GCF_949774975.1). Taxonomy (NCBI): domain Eukaryota; kingdom Metazoa; phylum Chordata; class Mammalia; order Artiodactyla; family Delphinidae; genus Lagenorhynchus; species Lagenorhynchus albirostris. The sequence goes on along the minus strand of NC_083106.1, from coordinate 39,490,256 downwards.
ATAGAATGGACAATAGAATGGACAAAATGCAAGAATCAGTTAACAAGGACCTAGAAGAACTAAAGATGAAACAAGCAATGATGAACAACACAATAATTGAAATTAAAAGTACTCTAGATGGGATCAATAGCAGAATAACTGAGGCAGATGAACGGATAAGTGACCTGGAAGATAAAATAGTGGAAATAACTACTGCAGAGCAGAATAAAGAAAAAAGAATGAAAAGAACTGAGGACAGTCTCAGAGACCTCTGGGACAACATTAAACGCACCAACATTCGAATTATAGGGGTTCCAGAAGAAGAAGAGAAAAAGAAAGGGACTGAGAAAATATTTGAAGAGATTATAGTTGAAAACTTCCCTAATATGGGAAAGGAAATAGTTAATCAAGTCCAGGAAGCACAGAGAGTCCCATACAGGATAAATCCAAGGAGAAATACGCCAAGACACATATTAATCAAACTGTCAAAAATTAAATACAAAGAAAACATATTAAAAGCAGCAAGGGAAAAACAACAAATAACACACAAGGGAATCCCCATAAGGTTAACAGCTGATCTTTCAGCAGAAACTCTGCAAGTCAGAAGGGAGTGGCAGGACATATTGAAAGTGTTGAAGGAGAAAAACCTGCAACCAAGATTACTCTACCCAGCAAGGATCTCATTCAGATTTGATGGAGAAATTAAAACCTTTACAGACAAGCAAAAGCTGAGAGAGTTCAGCACCACCAAACCAGCTCTACAACAACTGCTAAAGGAACTTCTCTAGGCAAGAAACACAAAAGAAGGAAAAGACCTACAACAACGAACCCAAAACAATTAAGAAAATGGGAATAGGAACACACATATCGATAATTACCTTACATGTAAATGGACTAAATGCTCCCACCAAAAGACACAGATTGGCTCAATGGATACAAAAACAAGACCCATATATTTGCTGTCTACAAGAGACCCACTTCAGACCTAGAGACACATACAGACTGAAAGTAAGGGGATGGAAAAAGGTATTTCATGCAAATGGAAACCAAAAGAAAGCTGGAGTAGCAATTCTCATATCGGACAAAATAGACTTTAAAACAAAGACTATTAGAAGAGACAAAGAAGGACACTACATAATGATCAAGGGATCGATCCAAGAGGAAGATATAACAATTGTAAATATTTATGCACCCAACATAGGTGCACCTCAATACATAAGGCAAATACTGACAACCATAAAAGGGGAAATCGACAGTAACACATTCATAGTAGGGGACTTTAACACCCCACTTTCACCAATGGACAGATCATCCAAAATGAAAATAAATAAGGAAACACAAGCTTTAAATGATACATTAAACGAGATGGAGTTAATTGATATTTATAGGACATTCCATCCAAAAACAACAGAATACACATTTTTCTCAAGTACTCATGGAACATTCTCCAGGATAGATCATATCTTGGGTCACAAATCAAGCCTTGGTAAATTTAAGAAAATTGAAATTGTATCAAGTATCTTTTCCGACCACAACACTATGAGACTCGATATCAATTACAGGAGAAGATCTGTAAAAAATACAAACACATGGAGGCTAAACAATACACTACTTAATAACGAAGTGATCACTGAAGAAATCAAAGAGGAAATCAAAAAATACCTAGAAACAAATGACAATGGAGACACGACGACTCAAAATCTATGGGATGCAGCAAAAGCAGTTCTAAGAGGGAAGTTTATAGCAATACAATCTTACCTTAAGAAACAGGAAACATCTCGAATAAACAACCTAACCTTGCACCTAAAGCAATTAGAGAAAGAAGAACAAAAAAACCCCAAAGTTAGCAGGAGGAAAGAAATCATAAAAATCAGATCAGAAATAAATGAAAAAGAAATGAAGGAAACGATAACAAATATCAATAAAACTAAAAGCTGGTTCTTTGAAAGGATAAACAAAATTGATAAACCATTAGCCAGACTCATCAAGAAAAAAAGGGAGAAGACTCAAATCAATAGAATTAGAAGTGAAAAAGGAGAAGTAACAACTGACACTGCAGAAATACAAAAGATCATGAGAGATTACTACAAGCAACTCTATGCCAATAAAATGGACAACCTGGAAGAAATGGACAAATTCTTAGAAAGGCACAACCTGCCAAGACTGAATCAGGAAGAAATAGAAAATATGAACAGACCAATCACAAGCACTGAAATTGAAACTGTGATTAAAAATCTTCCAACAAACAAAAGCCCAGGACCAGATGGCTTCACAGGCGAATTCTATCAAACATTTAGAGAAGAGCTATCACCTATCCTTCTCAGACTCTTCCAAAATATAGCAGAGGGAGGAACACTCCCCAACTCATTCTACGAGGCCACCATCACCCTGATACCAAAACCAGACAAGGATGTCACAAAGAAAGAAAACTACAGGCCAATATCACTGATGAACATAGATGCAAAGATCCTCAACAAAATATAAGCAAACAGAATCTAACAGCACATTAAACGGATCATACACCATGATCAAGTGGGGTTTATTCCAGGAATGCAAGGATTCTTCAATATAAGCAAATCAATCAACGTGATACACCATATTAACAAATTGAAGGAGAAAAACCATATGGTCATCTCAATAGATGCAGAGAAAGCTTTTGACAAAATTCAACACCAATTTATGATAAAAACCCTGCAGAAAGTAGGCATAGAGGGAACTTTCCTCAACATAATAAAGGCCATATATGACAAACCCACAGCCAACATCGTCCTCAATGGTGAAAAACTGAAAGCATTTCCACTAAGATCAGGAACAAGACAAGGTTGCCCACTCTCACCACTCTTATTCAACAGAGTTTTGCAAGTTTTAGCCACAGCAATCAGAGAAGAAAAGGAAATAAAAGGAATCCAAATCGGAAAAGAAGAAGTAAAGCTGTCACTGTTTGCAGATGACATGATACTATACATAGAGAATCCTAAAGATGCTACCAGAAAACTACTAGAGCTAATCAATGAATTTGGTAAAGTAGCAGGATACAAAATTAATGCACAGAAATCTCTGGCATTCCTATACACTAATCATGAAAAATCTGAAAGTGAAATCAAGAAAACACTCCCATTTACCATTGCAACAAAAAGAATAAAATACCTAGGAATAAACCTACCTAAGGAGACAAAAGACCTGTATGCAGAAAATTATAAGACACTGAGGAAAGAAATTAAAGATGATACAAATAGATGGAGAGATATACCATGTTCTTGGATTGAAAGAATCAACATTGTGAAAATGACTCTACTACCCAAAGCAATCTACAGATTTAATGCAATCTCTATGAAACTACCACTGGCATTTTTCACAGAACTAGAACAAAAAATTTCACAATTTGTATGGAAACACAAAAGACCCCGAATAGCCAAAGCAATCATGAGAAAGAAAAATGGAGCTGGAGGAATCAGGCTTCCTGACTTCAGACTATACTACAAAGCTACAGTAATCAAGACAGTATGGTACTGGCACAAAAACAGAAATATAGATCAATGGAACAGGATAGAAAGCCCAGAGATAAACCCACACACATATGGTCACCTTATCTTTGACAAAGGAGGCAGAAATGTACAGTGGAGAAAGGACAGCCTCTTCAATAAGTGGTGCTGGGAAAACTGGACAGGTACATGTAAAAGTATGAGATTAGATCACTCCCTAACACCATACACAAAAATAAGCTCAAAATGGATTAAAGACCTAAATGTAAGGCCAGAAACTACCAAACTCTTAGAGGAAAACATAGGCAGAACACTCTATGACATAAATCACAGCAAGGTCCTTTTTGACCCACCTCCTATAGAAATGGAAATAAAAACAAAAGTAAACAAATGGGACCTAATGAAACTTAAAAGCTTTTGCGCAGCAAAGGAAACCATAAAGAAGACCAAAAGACAACCCTCAGAATGGGAGAAAATATTTGCAAATGAAGCAACTGACAAAGGATTAATCTCCAAAATTTATAAGCAGCTCATGCAGCTTAATAACAAAAAAAACAAACAACCCAATCCAAAAATGGGCATTTTTGCCCATTTTTAAATAGACATTTCTCCAAAGAAGATATATGCCAACAAACACATGAAAGAATGCTCAACATCACTAATCATTAGAGAAATGCAAATCAAAACTACAATGAGATATCATCTCACACCAGTCAGAATGGCCATCATCAAAAAATCTAGAAACAATAAATGCTGGAGAGGGTGTGGAGAAAAGGGAACCCTCTTACACTGTTGGTGGGAGTGTAAATTGATACAGCCACTGTGGAGAACAGTATGGAGGTTCCTTAAAAAGCTACAAATAGAACTACCATATGACCCAGCAATCCCACTACTGGGCATATACCCTGAGAAAACCATAATTCAGAAAGAGTCATGTACCAAAATGTTCATTGCAGCTCTATTTACAATAGCCCAGAGATGGAAACAACCTAAGTGTCCATCATCGGATGAATGGATAAAGAAGATGTGGTACATATATACAATGGAATATTACTCAGCCATAAAAAGAGACGAAATTGAGCTATTTGTAATGAGGTGGATAGACCTAGAGTCTGTCATACAGAGTGAAGTAAGTCAGAAAGAGAGAGACAAATACCGTATGCTAACACATATATATGGAATTTAAGAAAAAAAAAATGTCATGAAAAACCTAGGGGTGAAACAGGAATAAAGACACAGACTTACTAGAGAATGGACTTGAGGCTATGGGGAGGGGGAAGGGTAAACGGTGACAAAGCGATAAAGAGGCATGGACATATATACACTACCAAACGTAAGGTAGATAGGTAGTGGGAAGCAGCCGCATAGCACAGGGAGATCAGCTCGGTGCTTTGTGACCGCCTGGAGGGGTGGGAGGGAGGGAGACGCAAGCGGGAAGAGATATGGGAATATATGTATATATATAACTGATTCATTTTGTTGTGAAGCTGAAACTAACATACCATTGTAAAGCAATTATACTCCAATAAAGATGTTAAAAAAAAAAAAGATTTATATCATTGTAGGAGATTATGGATAGTGGCAGCTGGAGTAGGAATAACAAAGTATACAGGCACTGGTATGCCTTCTAAGAGAAGATTCATTTTAATCAATAACTAGATATGAGATTGAATAGATATATTAGGGCCAGATTATGAAATAACTAGGATATTTTAGCTCAGACTGAGGATAAGCAGAGAAGAATCACAGAGTGGGGTGACGTGTCCAATAATAAGACAGTATTTTATAAAACAGAAACTTTCTTCCCACTAAAATGCATAAATGGCTGATATATTCATTCTTTCTTCCTCTAGTGTATTATTGCAGCATAACACACTAGGACATACACCGTGGTATGAACTGAAGAACTGCAGATGGTAAGATTCACTACAATAACCTCAAATGTAGATTGGCTATAAAAAGTCATCATTATGGTATATCTTAAATTTGTGGAAAGTATTTTGTATTAGCAAAAGCAATCTAATTTATCATGATATTAAAAAATAAATTACTAAGCTATTTTTATTAACAAATTTTACCATTTTTAAAATGTAACAAAATATCATACTTACCACAAGGCTTTGAATGTCCCAAAACCTCATCAGCTTTCATGGTCTTACACAACTCAAAGTACTGAACACACTGCTGAACTGCTGTAGTTATCTAATAAAATAATAGCTTATTAATTCCAGAAGTTTAAGTCCACAAGTCCATGTATTAAAAGAAGTTAGTCAAGGCTATAACATATGCTGGGAAAATATTTAAGAAAAATATTCAGAAAATATAGAATAGCACCTTCCCAGGCCATTAAAGCTCAGTCTCCCCAGTTACACTTTAACTATGGCATCATTCTGGGAAACACAGAAAATATTTGTAAACCAACAAATATAACATTGTCACAATGTTGGTGTCAAGGCAAAAATACAACTGTACTTTACATTTTATGGTGAAAGATGCAAAAATTCTGGCCATGACTTTAAAAATTATCTTGCCAATATCCCCAGCTCCCTTGCCTTTGAGTTTTTTCTTCCTACTTAGCCAGCAAAATGTGAACTGGATCTAGCCTTCATTTCTATCTTAGATACCAGAATTGCTAAAAACTATTAAAAAAAACTCAATCCAAAGAACAGTCATAAAAATTGACCTCCAACTTCTATACCCAGCGATTCTCTGATAGTCTTTATTCTACCTCCTTCTCCCATTCTCCTCAAGCAGAGATTTCCGATCTTCTCCCTTTCTTCTGCACCTACATACTTCCTGTAGATGCCCTCTCATTCTAACTCTCAAATAAAATAGAGGCCACCAGTGAGACAAGGAGTGATAACTGTTAGATCTGGTAATAAGAAGGTTTTTGGTGACTTTGAAAAGATCAGTTTCAGGGGAGTTTGGGGAATAAAACTAACTATAAGGAATAGGAATGGAAAACGTAAAGGCAGCTATAGTACAATTTTCATTTGCAAGAAGGCTGGTTGTAAAAGAAAAAAACGAGTAAAACATAGGGGTGGGATCTTAGAGTCAAGAATGAATTCCTCAGATTGGAAGGATATGGTCATGTTTAAGTAAATAGAAAGTTTGACTATGCAGGAGAGAAAGGATAATTGACAGAAAGGTGTCTAAGAGCAGGAGCAGCTAGGACCTAAGTGGAAGGAAGGGTTAAGCTTTAGATGGGAAAAAGATGGAGGTTGTGTGGATAGAGGCAAGTTCATAATCATGGAATCAAGGAATTGATAGATTTCCTAGTCTCATTCATTCTTATGGCCTCAGTTTCATGCAAAAGAGTTAACACGGCAGGATTTCTATCATTAGAAAGGCCTGCTTACAAGATTGGTCCTTAACCAGCATCTGGGAACTTGGATTTCAGGAGCTTCCCCCCATTCTAAGAACTGTACCTAAACTGTACAAACAATGTGGTTTATGCTGAACGTCTGTTTTCCTTCTGGGAATGTGGAATCCCTGGTGTGTAGCAGGCAGAAGGTGCCAACATGATTAACCCCCAATTTAAAAAGAAAATGGGCACTGAGTCTCTAATGAGCTACCCTGGTAAACAACATTTCACATGAGCAGTCACAATTTGACACTGGAGAAATTAAGTGGAGTCCTGTGTGACCCCACTGGCTAAAAAGACTCTTGGAGGCCCATGCTTGGTATCTTCCAGACTTTACCCAATGCGCCTCTTCCCTACACCAGTTTTGCTTTGTATCTTTTTTCTGTAAGAAATCATATCTGGGAGTACAACTATGTGCTGACTCCTATAAGTCCTCCCAGCAAATCATCAAATCTGGGGGTGGGCTTAGGGAACCCCCTTCCATATCTATGTCTTATCTAAATCAAACTTTAGGATCCAGATCAATAAAATGAAACTTCCCCCCAGAAATCTGGATCTCAAACTCGATATGACCAAAGAATGATAGACATTCAAATGAGTAAGTCCTCACCGAAACCCCTTTCAAAAAGCCAAGTCCTCTAAAACCTACACTCTAAATATAGTACTCCTGAGTCCACCCATTTATCCCAATACACTGTCATAGCCTTAATTCATGTTTCCATCATCTTTTGCTTGGATTACTGCAAAGCCTCTTAGGGAAGAAGTATTGAAGTAAAAACTATCTCCACCTAGCACCTTCAGCCCATTTTCCAAATTTTCCAAAGCCCTAATATGATATTACTTCAGTACATGAAAATCTATCAGTGGCTCACTAAACCTCCAGAATAAAGGCCAATCTCCTAAATTTGACAATAAGAACTTTTTAATGATCTAACATTAGTCTTATTCCTCTCATCCTCCAGATGTCCCCCTCTGCAGCCACACACACACACAGAGAAATACATTTACTTGTGTAAAATTCTGTCACCAAAAGCCAGTTCAACATGTGACCAGTCAAATGACCAATTCATTAAAAGCAAATCCACTAAAAATCTCACCAGTCAATGCACACCAACTGAATTTGAAACACATTCAAACCTGAAATTAACAACAAACTCATTTTTATCTGCAAAAGGGAAAGGGCTTAAGATTCCCCTTAAGTAGCTCTTTCCTATTTTTAATGGAATTATAAGGCCCTATCCTGCCTCATACATGAATGAAACAAACTGAGGTCAACTGGCACAGACCCAATTTAAAGCATCTAAGAACTTTTCAAAAAACATCATCCACTTAATATTAGCTTTCAGGGAACTGATTTTCAGGAAATTTCTCTAATACTAATTCACATTTCTCTTAGCAATCTATGCCCAGCCATATGAAATATGTGCAGTTTCCAAGTGTACTATGTGTTTTCCAATTCCTAAAGCCTTTAAACATGCTATTCCATGGCCCTGAAATATTTTCCCACCACTACCTTAACCATCACCCCTCTTTCCCAGAATAACACCTACTCATTAATAAAAAAATTTCCCACTATCCTTGAAAATGAGCAATTGTTCTATAGATAAAAACCAGAACCATATTTCTATATACCCATGGTTAACAGGTATCTAGAACAAGTTTAAAACCTTGTTAATCATGACATGTCAACAGATCTCAATGAACATACTTTTGTAAGCAAACCAATCAGTTAGCCCCTTTCTTCTAAAAGTCAGCCAACAACAGACACATTCCAGAAATCTACAGTTGGCATGAACTCACTCTCACCTCTGAAAGCCCAACCTGAGTTCCAAGTTTTCCCCAAAATTTTATATTAACAATCTGCTTTGCCTAATTAAGTAAGCAATAAACTCAGTTTTATGCATTGTTTCAGATACTGAACAGTGGTCTTAACCCTCAATGATTCTGGAGCTTACATTGAGATTACCTTGAGGATTCTCATTTGGCATCATTCCATGGGGTCCTCCATGGAATCAATTTAGGGACTTCCCTAGTGGCACAGTCATAAAGAATATGTCTGGCAATGCAGGGGACATGGGTTTGAGCCCTGGCCTGGGAAGATCCCAGGTCCCAAAGACAAATCCATGGAGTGGTCCAAAGTTCCCACTGCAGATATACAAATTATTATTTTTTTTTTTTTTAGATATACAACATTTGATCTTCAATTCTGAAAGGAAAATGGGAACAAACACACATGGCATCCATTTTCCCCAATGTTTCTTTTCAAAAGTTGGGTTTACTTTTTAAATTTTATACATATATATATACACACACACACACACACACCATTAAAAAAAATCTCTTGAAATTTTGGTAAATTTAGGAAAGCTTTAAGAGAAAATGAGGTTTAAGATGAAATCTCATGCAAGTTTGATTAATTATGAACATGAAATATTTGAACAAGTCGATAGAATACTGAAGTTGATAATGAAGTAACTATTTGTAGGCTAAGAATTGATTATAGTATAATTCACTTTCCAAATAAGGAATGGATTTTAAGAGTTAATCTACAAGAAACATTTGAAATACATCTACTAGGGCCTATGTCATACCAACAGTTATTTATATGTTAAACCATAAGAGGAAAAAAATTCTTGGTTTTTTCTCCTTTTTCTATTCTAGCAAGAGCACTCTAGGCTCATATGGCAGTAACAAATTTCCAGTTAAAATGAGAATGAGAGAAATGTGGAAAGACTTTCAGTTTCTCTAAGGATTTTTAAATACCTATTACCTCTACAAATAAATTCCCATCCTAATATTCAACATCTCCCTCTTCTCCTTTCTGAAGCCTAATTCTCAAACACAAAACAATTATTATTCTCCTTTCTTCAATTTATGTTCTACTGCAGTCTTCCTAAAATTCACAGTTCTAGGAATCTTTCCCTTTACCTCACTCAAGATTCTACCTAACTACATAGAACGTATTTATTATCTCAAAGTCATATTAGTATAACTTTAATTTCACAATTTTCATGTTTGTCAATTAATTGCTAGACTTGCTGATTTCAGTTCCTTTCAGTGCCCTAACATGTTGTTCTACTAATAGCAGTAAATGCAGAAAATTTTATGAATATATTTTACAGTAATAGTTTATATTTAGTGTAACTTGAATCAATTTTTGCAACTACAAAAGCATTTATCATTCTGAATTTTATCATGCAACTTTCAGTTAAAAGCATGGGTAAATTTTATAGAACAAACTCCCCTACAAACAACTGATCTGAATTAAACTATATGATAATATTGGGTTGGCCAAAAAGTTCATTTGGGTTTTTCCATAATGTTACAGAAAAACCCGAGCGAACTTTATGGCCAACCCAATACTTAATATGGCTTATCCCAAAATAGCTAGTTAGCAGCCCAATTTACTATGAAGTTATATATTTCCTAACTGTTATCCTGACAGTGTTTTAAGTCTCTACTTTTATCCTTTTATGTTCACAGAATGGTAGTTTAAAAGTCACATAAAAGGGGGACTGCTTCATTATCCGATATTAATTAATCACTCAACTTTGCACATTCAAGTTATTACATCATATATCTTTTTCTGATAATATTTCTCAAGATAAGAACAGAAATATAGACTTACCAGAGATTTATATTTCTTTTCAATAAGTCTTAGTACTGCAGTTCTGCTGTAATATGCATGCTAAAATTAGGAGTAAAATGGTATTTAATATTCAAGCTATACCATTCAAAATCTATTTTTCCTGTAACATTTCTTTAACATAAATTACACAATAACTTAGTTTAAATTATTGTAATCAGGGTAAAACACGTTTTTCTAAGTACAATGGATTATGAGCATAGCAGTCATAAGAATGAAAATTATATTAAAAACTGGAGCATTTACTGACAGACCAATAGAAAACAATCTACCCCTCAGTTGTGTCCAGTTACCATGCTAAATTACTTTAAAACCAAAAAAAAACCATGTCTGACTACAAATGTATGACAGAGCCTAAAGTAAAGATTAAGAAGTGAGGGAGAGGGGTGTCGGGGGAGGAATCACAACTCTCACAATGAAGAGGGTACTGTACTGTTTACACATGCAGAAATCTGCCAAGGTTGAAATGCTCTGAAGGGACAGTATCTTAATCATTCTCTGCCAGTCATATTTTAAAAATGATTCGAAGCGCCAAAAAACTCTCTCCTTAGAACTAAACATGGATGAGATTAAAATATGATTTTTATGCATTGTACAAAGGGGAAAATTTACATGAATATTACTTATGTTCGATATCATTAGCCTTCAATGTAGTTTATTTTATTTTTAAAAATTAAATAACAGTCTGTAAAAATCTATCAAGATTCTGGGGAATAGAATTTAATTAAGTGGGGTTTGGGTTAATTGAGGGTTAATCAAAACCCTGGGTGTTTTAACCCTTGTAGCTTAAAATGTTTTAAAAAAACATTAATCTTTTTTTCAGGTTTAGTAAGAGAAACATATTGACTTACAATTAAACTATTGATCATGTTCTAAAACGAAAGCCTCATAGTACATCCCTTAGACTGGAGTTGACATACCACAACCCTCAGGCCAAATTCAGCTGCCCCCTGATATGGTAAACAATGTTTTATTGTAACGTAGTCACATCCATTCATTTATATATTACCTATGGATGCTTCTGGGCTACTGAGAACTGAGTAGTTGCAACAGAAACAGGACAGCCCACAAAGCCAGAAATATTTACTGCCTGACCCTTTACGTAAAGTTTGACAACTTCTGCCTTAGATGAGTGGAGGAGAATGTGATAAATTTTAATAATACCAGAACACACTTGGGGAGTTGATTTAATAATTTTCCATTGGTTAGTTTTCCTGTAATGTGCATCATTCTCTTAAGAATCAAGTGCTGACAATAAAAATGTTAAGTAAAAAAAAGTTAATTATAAACACTTAGAATATGATTTGTTAAAATTCACCTGTTTAGGTCTTTTTTAAAGCATACAACCACATAAAACAAAATCTTAATAGCTGTTATCCCTGTGTTACAGAATTAGAGAAATGTAATTTTATTTGTGCTTTTACATATTTTGTATATTGTCTACAATAGTGGTGTAATTTGATAATCAAAAAAAAGAAAAACGTCAAATGTCAGATGTGAGGAACAAAGGGTTCAGGTAAAATTAAGTTGAGCAAGCATTTATCAAACATATACTATATGTAGGCCAGGTAAGTGCTAAGCACCAAACAGAATTATGTTTTGGTTAACTGGGCATTATTATACAGTCTAGATAAACGGCAAAAAAAAAAAAAAAGAAAGAAAGAAAGAAAGCCATCAGCTAGATAATGTCCAAATCGTGCTAAGCAGTAAATGAACATGTTGCTGCTTTGCTTTGCATGGTTTGCATGGCAAGTCATGGTCCCATTCCCATCCTTCCCCACTGCAACAAATACAGGTTGAGAGGGACCAAGATGTGAGAACACAGGCCAACACAGCTATGACTACTGCCAGACACAGATCACTCTTATTCAACAGCAGATGAGGGAGGTAACAGTGTAAGAATCTTTTAATATTAGTTTCAGTCCTAAGATAGTGATCAACTCCACAGGAAGTCACGAGCATTCAGGCATTAGACACATTTTACAAACTGCAATTTCATTAAGTGGCAAATGAAGAGATGTTTTCAGACCTCTAAGCCAGAGAAAAGTGAGCATTGAACCCTTATGTTCTACCACATCTGCTTAAAAAATTCATAGCTTTTAAACTAAGACATGATTTTGGATAGGTCATCAGTTTAATAGATTCAAATGAATTACCATTAAAATCCTTTTCTGACTCTGTCACCTAATAGGTAAACCATCTTGAGCAAGTTACTTCTCTATCCCTCAGTTGCTGCATCTGTAAAATGGGATAATAATACCACCACCTATATCATAGATTGTTATAAGAATTAAGTGAGTTAACACGTGTAAAAGTGATAGAACTCTTGGCACACAGTAAACATTCAAACAGCAGCTATTCTTTGACACAGTAGAGCAATACACAAAGAAAGGTAATAAAACATTCCGTATTTCCTTACCATCCACTTTTTGAACCACACAGCCTTGGTATCAACCAATGCAAGAAAGTATATTGGATCCAAAATCTTTTGTGAGACAAGATGGCTTTGATCATGTTTAACTGATAATAAAGACAAAGTACTCTCCACAATTTCTTCCATATACCTTAAAGTTTGGGAAAGAAGTTATTTTTAGAAAAAAACAAATGCTATATATATGTAATAGTGACATTTTATAGTTATGGAATGATAAAGTAATAGGTAATCTTTAGAAACATCATTTTTTAATATTTCAGTAAATAGCAGGGGTGAAATTCACCCCCAGTTTTCTCTGCTCTAAAAACTTATGTTCTACTTCAACACCAGCTGTCCAAATTTAACTTTCCTTTTTAGACCCACAGTTACTCTTACAACCTTATTAAAAATCTTAGAACTAAAAAGGGAAAAGTTTAAAGAACATTCAAGGAACTTGACCAAAGTAGCGAAGACCAGTAATGAAACAGCCTGAAGCTACAACAGCCTCTTACCTTGTGATAATTAAATGGTATAAAATGGTACTTGCATAGAGCCATTCACATAGCTAAGTAAAAAACATGAAAAGGTAAAAAATAAACTAGTAAGCCTTTCCCAACCACGTAAATCAGTTAAGACCGTCTCTACTCTCTTTGAAATGTATGTGGACAGTAACACTCCTAATTTTATACTGGCATAAACTAGGGGGCTTACTTTTCTGGGTGTCGAATCCAGAAAGATGGAGCCTCTTTCTGATATTCATTTAGAAGACGAACCTATAAAACAGTGCATAACCGTTCTCAAGAAGTTAGAATTCTTAAATATAGAATTAAACAGAAATAAAAGCATATTATAGAAAATGAATACCTTTTTAAGTAAGTGGATCACATTAGGATTAGTTATATCTATGCCAGTTGAAAGAGTAGGAATATGATTTTCTCTAGAAAGAAAGTATAACTCCAAATATTTAGCTAAAAAGAAAATATAAAAATAAGGTTATAATACCATTCATTCACAGTGCTTTCTGAAACACTTATTTCCTATCCATTTTCTTAAGTACAAACTTATAAATTTTAAAAATTATATAATAAACATACCTAAGCTTTTATAAATTTCCTTGGTCATATGTAATGGTGAAAGTGTAAACGTCTGTGCATAGAATTTTAAAATCCGGTCCTATGGAAATGAAACAAGATTTGTATCCAATATTCTTTCATCATCTATTTTTGTAAGAATCGTTTTCTACATAGTAAAAAAAACTTAATAAACACAAGACCATTCAAAAATTTCAGTAGAAATGTAATTAAAACGGCGCATTCTTGTGTTGGTTGGCAAAAAGTAAAGTCAACCAAAACTAAGAGTCAATCTAATACAGCAGTATATTGTTGTAAAATCTGGTAATAGCAGATACAGACATGGGGAGATGGGGTGAAGAAAGGAAACAATATAATTTGTTACAATATAATTTGTTACAATTTGACACAATGTAAAGGAGTCAAACAAAGAAACAGTAGGAGTACTAAATGTAAAACAAAACCAACAAAAAACCCCACTCCTTTCCAAATCCACTATTTGTTTTTGTTTTAATCGCTCACATAGGAAGATTAATTAGATTGTTAGGACTTCAATAATTTTGCCTATTCCCAAGAAAAATATTATATTCCAAAATTTTACATTATTAAAACGTAAAGTAGAAACTACCACAATGTAAATGAATTAAATGAGATAACAGATGTAGTCAGTACCTGACACTCGTAGGTACCTAGAAATGACAGCTTATCATTTTAATTATACCAACTTTGATGGGATTAAGCCTAACAGTGAAATTCAGTTTCCCATTAAAAAAATAAAATTCCCTCAAATGATCTACTCTGAAGAAAAAAATAACCTTGACTATATCAAATATTAGATGAATACACTTACAAAAAATGGTTACCCAAGTGACTAAAAATATATTTCAATAACCCAAGAGGTTCGTACTGAACACAGGATATTAAATACTTTGGGAAGTTTTCATATTTGCAGCAATTGGTAAGTATTTGTCATACTTTTCGAACACTATAGGCTTCACTCAGTTACATGTAAGAGTCCTTTAGAGCAGCATTCCCCAACCTTTTTGGCACCAGGGACCAGTTTTGTGCAAGACAATTTTTCCACAGACAGGAGGGTGGGGATGCTTAAGGCCATAATGCGAGCCATGGGGAGCGGCAGATGAAGCTTAGCCGCTCACCTCCTGCTGTGCGGCCCAGTTCCTGGGGGTTGGGGACCCCTGCTTTAGAGTAGAAAACGAAGAAACAGAATCAAACTCAAGAATTTGGGTAAAGCATAAGTTCTAGATGAAAAGAACACCATACCTTGTTTTCTATTCAAGTTGATTGGTTTTATTACCATTTCCCCTCTATGACAACGTCTTCCAATTTTATTGCCTTAAGTATCCACACTGACTCTTGCTGAATATAATGGACAAATCAGGCCACTTACATTGGCCCAGTAGGATCTTTACCATACTTATAAAAGGAATAAAGGAAACCTATTAGACCACTATTATGTCTTTAAGAGGGAAATTTATAATTTCCTGTTAGAATGCCTTGAAATGTTAAAAGATAACCCTGAAATATCTTTCTCCTTTGAAGTTCCTGAATCCTTGAGTTTTTAGAGAAGTCTGCCTCACCCTCTGGGGTTAGTATGGTTGAACTGCATCCAGGTATTGGGTAATTAAACACCATTTCCCCCCTTATAAAAATAACAAACCACTTGTTTCTAAACCACTTCTGTTTACCAGTATATTTTCATTGATGGAAGAGTAATTTTAAGTAGTAAAAAGGTACTGAGTTTTATTTTTATTTGTATTAACTGTTTACTGTCTGTCTCCTCTTCTAAAGTTCTATGAAGGCAAAGGCTTCTGTCTTGCTCAGTGTTCCCAGCATCTGAACTAGAATGATGTACACTGTAGGTATTCAGTGCATATTTGTTGAAGAGCTGGAAAAATGTCTTTTTTACTAATACCTTTAAAAATTCTATATAAAAAAACCTTATCAATTTTAAAGCTAATGTTTTTCTTCACTGACACATCATTTATGAAGAAAAAGACACTTAAAAAAACCTAGTTTGGGGGACTTCCCTGGTCGTCCAGTGGTTAAGACTCTGTGCTCCCAATGCAGGGGGCCCAGGTTCGATCCCTGGTCTGCGAACTAAGTTCCCACATACCACATCTAAGCCCGCGTGCCGCACTAGAGAAGCCCATGCACCACAACAAAGACCCAGTGCGGCCAAAATAAATACATATGTACATACATAAAAAATCTAGTTTGTAGTTAAATGTGATGCTGGAATACAGTCAGGATTTTTTTTAATCCCATATAATTACTGCACTTTTTAATATAATCTTACTTTTCAACATAGTGTTTCTGAGAAGTCATATGTGAATCATTTTTTTTATATATAAAATAACTCTCTACTGACTAACTTTACAGTTTTGGGAATTTTCTACATTAGTTTTATAATTCATCTCAATTATCTTCTAAAGTGTTAGCTTTACAGTTTTCTAACTTTTCTTTTTAAGCAGTTAAGCAATCTCTAACACTTAACTGCACAGGGAAAATGCTTATTAATCCTTTAGAATAAATTGTAATCATTGTAAGTTCAAGTCTTCATATATCATGAATTCTTTCAAAAACACACTCTTTCTTTTAAAATATTTTTTCTAATTCAAAAACATTGACACAGATACTTGGATATCCCTTTACAAGATAAAACAAAATGCATAAGCTAACATAGTCTATTATTTGGCAATGAAGTATGACACTGACCAACCATACTTTGAATCTAATCATGACATAGTTAATTCCTTTAAAAAAAAATCTTGACAATTCAAAAGCTGGAGCTGAAATTATATTTGTGTTACTATTAAATATTTGAGCTACTATTAAAGAAAATTATATTCCATTTGCTCCTAGAATAGTAGGAAAAAAAACAGGAATTCTTAACACTTCTGTAAGCATTTCCTTACACTAAATACAGGATCAGGATCTGAAAGATACACTGCCAGTTTCTCACAGAGAGTGGTCCAATTTTCACAGTTCAGTACATCAGATGGAGGAGCTGAACACAACGTTTGCAAGGCTTCATATCTCACCTATAATTTTTTAAAAGAATTTTTATTAATACTCAGCCACCAAAGTAATAGCAATTCTCCAAATATTTAACAAACATTGAAACGCAGAGTCTGGATAACTGCTCTAAAGAGCCAGTTGAAAATCACAGGCCCTTTTATAAAACAATTCTTGATAATTCATTTTTTAAACTGTTAAGCAGAGAAACTAGTGTTTTAATTTTTGCTTTACATAAAATAACCTAACTATATTAGGAGATTCTAGGTCACACGTCTAAGGGGTAGAGGAGAAGGGATGGTAGCCAAATCTGAATCACCAGAATAAGGTATTCCAGTGTCTCCTCCATAGACTTTCCTCACTTGAACAGACCCCATAGGTGGTCCCACAGTTTGAGGACTCTAATTCTAAAACACTGCCCAGTTATGTGCCTGGTGAAGCATTCCCATTCTAGGATATATGAACAATTCTCACAAAGCAATTAATTTGAACTTCTTTTTGCCGCTACACCATATTTTCTGACCTTCTAACCACTGAGATAGGGAAAAAAAAGTGATTCAGCAATGTGATGCAAAATTGAATTTCTGAATTTTCACAGAAATCTTATTAAGCATTCTTCTCAAAATTCAATCAGAATTCACTCAGGACAGTATGACCCAAGGGACAGCAGTGGCAAATAGCTCTACTCCAATCATAAGTGGAGTAAAGCTTCTCCCCCGCTCACTCTCCAACTAGTGAGTAATAACACACTGATTCCAACCTGTTCCTCAAAATTTGGTTGTTCCTCAGCTGAAATAACTGAAACCTAGTGAGGGGGAAAAAAAAATGAAGAGTCAAAGAGCTAAGACCTTAGAACACCAAGCACTCTGAATGTGTCAAGGTGTCAGTTTTCAGGGTGTCAAGTTTTAGGTGAAACAAATAGAATATACATGTATTTAAAATGTCTATATATTCATATGAAAAACTCTTAAATACAATTTTATTTGGGATAGGCATTGGGGGACTATGAAGAGAGTTTAAAAACATTAAGTAAATTTCTCCTTTTCAGTTAATTTTTAGGACAAAACTCCATTAACAATTTACTATTTGCAGAAGTAGAACAAAGGTTTCTGAACAAGTATAGATTTCCAAATAATCCACTTAAACTAAAGTCAATAATATTGTTATCATATAAAGTCAGGTCCCATTGCCAATCTGTTGAAACATTTACTAAAACCTAGAAAATAAATCAGAATGTGAAATGCTGAGAGGAAAAAAAAAAATCAGTGGGAGTAAATCATAGCTATTCACTTAATTTAAAATGAAAAGTTGAAGAAAAACAACGTATTTCAAAAACGAGACCAAATGGCAAGATATAACAGATGTCTGAGGTACTTCAAAACTCCTATAATTTTCTATTTCAAGTGAAACAGAATGACTTTCAAATGAAATAAAACTTCATAAACAGTAATTTATACAATTATTACAATATAAAGAGGCTCAATTCAATAAAATTGCTTTTTAAAAATATTTTCTAATAAATGAACATGTGTCAAAGTTGCTCACGTTTTCCAGAAGTAGAAAGAGGATTAAATGAAGATTATTTTCTTCAAAGAAATCACTAAAATGTCACATACAAAGCAACAGTGAAGGAACAGTTTGGGAGAAACTGCTCATAAATTCATCCCTTGAAAATTGAAACTAGAAATAAAAATTTCCTCTTACAAACTGTGAGCACTCTCTAAGGAGAGCCTCTCTTACTCTGTGACTTTTCATTTCAAGACTAGAAAGTCTAGCAGGGATATCAGTCTAGAACTGCCATGATATTAAAGGACTATCTTCAAGAGAAATAATCCAGCTGCTACTAATTATAATCTATTTATATATATATATATACATATACACATATACACACACACATATATATATACACACATATATATATATATATACACACACACACACATATATATATATATATATATATATATGACTGAACTTAACAGTTTTCCTTTAAACTTACCTCTTTAGGTTGCCCAGGATCCAACTGGTCTAAAATTAACTGTAATTTTCCTTGACAAAATTTATAACTCTGTAACACAATTAACAGAACGTTAATTCCTTCATTCATTTAGTAGACTTTTAGAAGTATTGTTATAAATGATTTTTCATATAACTCCAAGCACAAAACAAATTCTGAAACAAGAGAAGGGGATGATCTATTTTGATTTAGCAGCAAACTTAGAATTTTTGTATCCCAAGGCATTTAAATGAGAACTTAATGTCCCAGTAGGACAGTAGGACATATACTTTCATGTATATGAGGTTATCATTTGCTGAGCAAATGCAACATATAGAATATGACTCAAAAGATATAAAGCTAAAAATGTTTTGTACCCAGGAATCTGAGATGTATGAAACAAAGGTAAAACAACATAAACAAATAAGAAGGCATTGATGGTACCCTAAGCATAGCTATGATGCTGCTTGAACTTTTCCGTTCCTTTTCTTCCCTGTGCTTCTCCTTAAACTTTCTCCATGTCTCCTCTTAGGTGAAGAATTCCTAAAGTAAAAACTTCTATCTAGAAAAAAGTTTATAGTAGACCATAAGCTGTCTTAGAAAAGGAATCTTCTTCTTGCCAAAGCAATTTAAATAATACCTTAAATAACCACCTAAAAATAAAACTGCCATTATTATGTAACAAGCCTCGTACTACCTTAATTCGCAATGACTCTGAAGTATGAGAAATATGAAAACCAAGTCACCCAGCAATCAGAACTCAGATTCCCATCTTCATTAGAGACCCTCTTCTCTTCACTGTCTATACTCTCTTGAGGTGTTCTCATCTAGTTCTTAAATACATCACAATGACTAAAATTTATCAGTCACTTCATCTCCAAGGTAACATATATAATTATCCTTTCAACACTTCCGCTGGATGTTTAATAAGCACCTCAAACTTAACATATCCAAAATAAAATTCTTGATTTTTTTATTCCAAACCTGCTCCTCCCTCAAACTTCCCCATCTTGGTAAATAGTTCTACCATCCATCCATATTTTGTCTTAAGTCAAAAATAGGAGTCAATCTTGACTCCTTGCTTCCTCTCATTTCCTACATCCAATGCCACGACAACTCCCAAGTTTCACATATCATAACTCTAACTACCCATTGCCACTTCACTGCTAAAACCTTAGTTGACACCAGCATTGACTCTAGACTACTTAAATTCATCCTAACTGGTCTCCCTGCTTCTGCTCTTAATCTCATCCTACTCTACCCCATCATCCATTCTCTAGCAATAGACAAAGCTTCTCAAAATTATAGATCAAGTCTCTTTATCTCCCTTACTTCAACCCCACAAAAAGACTTCCCGCTTTACTCAGAATAAAACATAAAAGTTTGACTTACACGATCTGGCCCCTGCCTACCTTTCTCTCATACCACTCTGCCCTCTGCCATGTAGGTTTCAGTCATGCTGGCCTTTTTTCCCCCACCTCTGGAAGATGCCATGCCCACTCTAGCCCAAGAACCTCTGCCATTGCCACACCTGCTGCCTGGCAATGCTATTCTTCTAGAGCTTTGCATGGCTGCCTTCCAATCACTTAGTCTTTTTGATCTTTTTGGTCTTTTTCACTATAGTATCCTCAATACCTGAAACAGTGCTGGATACAGACTCGGCACTCAATATACATTTGTTAAACTCGAGAATGATTCCATAGCCAGTCTTCCTACCATGTTACATTGTCTCTAACAATACAGGGTACATATTGCCACTTGATAACAAACCCAAAACAGCCTGATATTTCAGATCCTTCAACATAAGTTTTCTTAAAAAGCCTTAAAGTGTCCTCGGTTTTACTCTTTTCTAAAGGTATATAGTTCATATACCCAGAGAAAACCATCATTCAAAAAGACACATGCACCCCAGTGTTCACTGCAGCACTATTTACAATAGCCAGGTCATGGAAGCAACCTAAATGCCCATTGACAGATGAACAGATACAGATGATGTGGTACATTTATACAATGGAATATTTCTCAGCATAAAAAGGAACGAAACTGGGTCATTTGTGGAGACGTCGATGGACCTAGAGACTGTCATACAGAGTGAAGTCAGAAAGAGAAAAACAAATATCATATTAACGCATATATGTGGAATCTAGAAAAATGGTACAGATGAACCAGTTTGCAAGGCAGAAATAGAGACACAGATGTAGAGAACAAACGCATGGACACCAAGCGGGGAAAGCGGGGGTCAGGGGGGAGGAGGTGGTGGGATGAATTGAGAGATTGGGACTGACATACATACACTAACATGCATAAAATAGAACCTGCTGTATTAAAAAAAAATTAAATTAAAAAATAAAGTATATAGTTCAACTGCTGAAGTCTGTATATACTACTTTTTAAAATTAGAAGTACTGTATATTAAATAATAGAGCTTTAATTTTGTGTTTTCATTATACAACAAATACTAAAATGTATGAGTGGTAACTACTAAATAAAATGTAAGTATATATAAGTGCAGCTTGTCTTGTCTAATGGGAAGAAAGTATACACAACACAGGATATCTTACATAGTATACATATACAAACATTAAGATATATGTTGTGTGTATATATATATAAGTATATATGTCTATATGTGTATATAGTATGTATATAAGTATATAAAGTACATATACACACTCATTCTACTGCTAATTACACAAGCTCTTTTCTTTAGCCTGGCCCTTTTGCCTCTTCTAAAATTGATTTCTTCTGGTCCTCCCACTTCCACTATCATGACTTTTATCAGATTATCATCGATGTCTAACATGTCTTGCCATCCAACTCATTAGCAAATAAGAATATCAAGGACATGAGTTTTAATCAGACAGAAGATTAAGCCAGGTTTTAAAATTCTAACTAGCTATGTGTCCCTGGAATCTTTAACCCCATCCGCAGTTTTCACATCCACTTCCTAGCATCACTGTAAGAATTAAACGAGAACAAATGTAAAGTCTTTTTGCTTTATCATTATTAAATTTTAAAATTTGAAGTAAATCTCAAATTTACTTCAACCAGGAAATTTTCTATCTGAAAATAGAAAACTGAGTCCCCCCTACCTACTGCCTATTCAAGATCTATAAATATAATTCATTGATTTCAGATTTCCATTCAGCTTCTTTTCTAAAAGAGAAGTCACGTTCTACAACAGCCCTGGTAAATGCAGGGTCAGATACTGTTTGAACATTTGCAACTACAGGAGTTCATATTTGGTGAAACAACCAATATTATGTCAAGTAGCAGTCAAAAAAGATAATACTTAGATCTTAAAATTCATTTGCTTAAATGCTCCCCCTAACAAAGACTTTTTTTTATCTCTTTATGATCAATACCTCAGGCAAGCAACCCTTACTTTGAAAATGTCTTTGCTTTTCACTTCACAAAAATGATCGCAACTAATCAGCATGATGATCCCTCAACTTCCCTCCTCTTACTCTCAACATTATTCTGTGGTGAACAGTTAACCACCAAATCCAAAGATCTTTTCTTAGTCCTTATCCTATTTGACTTCCCTCTAGCCTTCATCCCCCCTTAACCTCCTACCCAGTGCAATATGGTTTGGTACCCTTTCTAACCCATTCTTCCATTTCTGTCTGCCCTCTGAAATGCGTTTCCTAAGATCTTGCTTACTTAGGTGGCTTAAGTAGCAACATCTCTGCACAAATGACTCACGTTGTTATCCCCAACATTTCTACCAAATGAATCCTGCATGTTCAACTACCTGCTACACCACTGGGATACCTTACTGGCTGGTGTCTCAAATTCAATATGTATACCCAACAACAACAACAACAAAAAAGAATAAAAGAAGAACCCACCACATTCTTCTCCACATCTAATTCCTCCCTAATTCCAGACTTGGTTCATAACATCATAGTCTCCCAGCTACTTTGGCTTAAAAAAAACATAACTAGACCTTTAACTTCTACTTCCACTTTGCACTACTCTCTCCAAAACATACCAAAAATCAAGCTTAATGATCCTACTTCTGCAATAATTTCACATCAGTCTCTATTCCTACAAAGCCTCCTCAGTTCAAGTCCTCATTACTTTTTACTTAACTACCATGATAGCCTTCTAACTTATCTCCCTACCTCCACTTTCTCCCCTTCCCATGCCCTTCTGTATACAACTGTTAGGTAAGTCTGACACACATTTTCCTGTTAAGAAACCTAAAATGATTTCTCTCAAATTACAAAACAATTAAATTTAGCTTTTGAATGCATTCATTTATTCCTCAAATATTTATTCGGCATCTACTATGTGTCAGACACCTACTATGTTACCAGGCACTATGATTTTATAGCTAGAAACAATAAATAATGATTAAGATATAATCCTTACCCTTACTCCATAAACTGCCCTTAATCTAACCTTCCAATTTACTCCTTGCAAACTCTGTCCTAACCCTTCACATAAACTACTCAGAGCTTCCCAGGTATGCCACATTCTTTGTTGATGCAGAAATTTTGAACTTTCCCTTGTCTGAAATACTTTCCTCTATAGCTCTTGGATATTCTTGGTTATAAGGGCTGGTCTTTGAATTCCCATGACACATTACTTCTACTTGCAACTTGGTTATTTACGTACATATCCTATCTCTTTACTCTCAAGTAAGCTCCTTGAAAAAATAATGTATATCTGATTCATCTTTGCAATTTTATAGTGCCTGGCACAAGATATTGTACACAGCATATGTCCAATACATATCTGTTGGTTGAATATGTATCCAAACAGTTGAAGTCCCTTAATTCTACCATGTTTGCCTTTCCTCTCAGGTAATAATGCATATTAGAAAAGCATAGCCTTTAGTAGTTATCTGATTGGAGTAGACTCATTAATATGCTTAGTACCCTATAAGATTCCTTTGTCTTCTTAAACATAGTACAAATTACTCTTACAATGTTACTTAAGCAATGAAATACATACTACACTAGAAATGAGAATAAGTCTAATACCTACCTTAAAGGTTACCTATATAGGTTTTTAACATTTCTGTGTGTTATTGTGTATCACTGGATGGACAAATTTCCATTGCAACTAACTATAATAATTTATTGATACTTAACTGGAACATGTAGATAACGTGTTCCATTGACTACAACAGAGTTAGAAATATTTATAACAGCTGAAATTGTTAGATTGAAAATTCCTGAGGGGAGCAGTGTCTGCCAACTTGATTGGTAAAGCAACACAGAAGAGACCTGTTGCTGATATCAATATAGGTAGATAATTCCAAAAGGAAAACATTTTTAGACATATTTACATGTGTAAGAGTATAAACCAAGCACATAATTTCTGAGCAAATGCTACAGGGAAAAGAGCAAGAAGTAGAATAGGTTGATAATCTAAGATGGATTTTGGTCCTACTGTATGATCATAAGGATCCTAATTAAAGGTCTTCAGATGCTAAAATAAGATTTGTATACATTTCTGTAAAATTCAGTATACCTAAAGATAGTGAACATAAGATGCATTCTGTAACTTTTGTTGTTTTAAAGAGATATATTCACTTTATTACAACATATATTGGAGAATATTCACATTAGTCAATAACTACACTTTAAGTTCAAAAATCATACCACCCTCAAATTACTCTAGAAATCTCTATTTTAAATATTTGGTTTGTAAACTATATAAACCATTGAAATACAGCTAGTCAAAGAAAGACAACTATTACTGTTGTTCAAAGAGCTATGGGAAATAAAATATATAAATATTAAACCTAATGATTCTTTAGGCTTTAGTATGTGTAACTGTACAATGATTTCTTTCCTGTTCTTACAAAAGAAAAAGAACCACCACCCAGTGATGATGACAATGATAACAGCAAACATTTATATAAGAGCTTAATATGAGCCAAGTACTGTTCAAAATGCTTTACATATATTAAATCTGCAAGGCAACATTATAAGAGTAAATACTATTACTATCTCCTCTATAACAGTTAAGAAAATTGAGGCACTGAAAGAGGTTAAGAAGACAAAGCCCACAGCTCATCAATGGCACAGCCAGAGTTTGACTTGTTTCCAAGATTCAGAATGAGTTAGCTTCATGCAGAATAGTTTTTTTTAATTGTAGTGCATCTAAAACTTCTTAAAATTATGATCCCGGGCTTCCCTGGTGGCGCAGTGGTTGAGAGTCCGCCTGCTGATGCAGGGGACAAGGGTTCGTGCCCCGGTCCGGGAAGATCCCACATGCCGCGGAGCAGCTGGGCCCGCGAGCCATGGCCGCTGAGCCTGCGTGTCCGGAGCCTGTGCTCCGCAACGGGAGAGGCCACAACAGTGAGAGGCCCACGTACCGCAAAAAAAAAAACAAAAACAAAACAAAACATTATGAGCCCACCCTTCATTAAGCCTTAAATACAGAACAAAGTTATTAATTCAAAACAAAAATAAGGTTTTAAAAATATTTTCAAATGATAAAGTTCTTAATTTCCTAGATGTTTAAATAATGTTTTAACAAAAAAAGGACTTCTGCACTTTTCTTTAAAAGTGCTACCATTGAGAAATAATAACAAAAATCTATTAATATTTAAAAGTATAAAGAAACTTAGGTATTCATAAAGATATTAGCATTGTTAATCAGAGAAATTAGTTTTTCTGGTGTCAAATTGTCTCAAGACATTACTATTAAACAAGCAAACAAAGAAAGCTCACACCTGCACCTACCCAGTTCTTCTCCCAAACAAGCCCCCTGCCTCAAGCTTAACTCTAGGCAGCTGCATTATCAATACTACCGTGTTTTTTTCCCTACTCTCAGCTGCCTTTCCCTTTCCCTTCTACATTTTTAGGATTTTAGGTTCCTATCTTTTTCTGTTTATAAGACAAATAATAATAATAAAAGTCTTATCAATTAAGGGTAGCTCGAGATGGAGGAACTTCTGAATAGTAGTTTGGGCTGTGGCTATCCTACTGTCCTGGCCGATGCTGCTGAACAAGAGATGAGAATCTTGTAATTCCTCAGCAGTAGTATGACATCCTCAAAAGCAGAATTCCTCACCAAGAAGAGCATTGTAAAAACTTTAAAGATTTTAGGAAAGGCCAGAAAAGGGGTTGAACTCAAGATATTCTAAGATTTGGGAAGTTAGGGTAAAACGTAAATTAGAGTGGTTGATAGCACAGCACATATTCAGAGACAGGGGAAAGGCCTCAAATTCAATAAAAGGAAAAAGCTACTCAAGAAAAGTCTTACTGGAAGAATTCAAAACCTAGCAACAAGATGGAATTCAAATTGTTCCCAGGAGGCAGTTCAAACACATAGCTTCTTTTCCAGGAAGTAAATAACAGAAAAGATCCTGGCCTTCAGGTGAACAAGTAGCAACAATGGCAAGATATTAGTTTCCTCACTGCTACTGTAACAAGTTACCATAAACTTAGTGACTTAAAGAAACACAAATTTATTGTCTTACAGTTCTAGAGGTTAGAATACATTGGCAGCCACTCTGACATCTACTTCAGCCTGCACAGCACCTCCTCTGCCTCTGACCCTCCTGAGTCTCTCTTATAAGGACGCTTGTGATTACATTAGGCTCACCTGGATAATCCAGAATAATCTCCCCATCTGAAGATCCTTAAATTAATCACACTAACAAAGTCCCTTGGCCCATGTACGGTAACAGGTTCATAGGTTCTGGGTATTAAGACATGGATGTCTGTGAAAGGGCTGTTATTCTGCCTGCCATAGGTACCAAAGGATGGGCTTCATGGGGAGGTTACCATGAAAGTAAAGAAACAATAAATTCCTTAAATAGGTTCACATCATGAAAGAACAGCTGGTGACTGTTATCCTAAACTCACCTTCTCCATACAAAGGGTACATCTTGGGGTTCCCTTAGAACGTAGTAAAATATCGATAGTTTGCACACTACAAAAAAGCATAATGTAATGCCTGTGCCATATTACAACTGAATACTGTCGGGGAAGAGAAAGAAAAGCTGCAAGATGAAAGGATATTAATTTTGAAAGCTTAATTAGAGGTAATCCTCTAATCTTCCAGCAGTAGAAAATGACCCATAGAAGCTCAGTTAGAAACCATACAGGACTAGAGCTGGGAAATTTTCTATTTGAGTATGTCTCTCAGTGGTATCCATTTCAGCATATCCTTCAAGAAATAGCAACAATAATAAAAGCTAACACGTACAGAGCAGCAGCAATTATTAAATCAGTTAATCTTCTCAACAGCAGGATGAGGTAAGTGGTATTATCATTCCCATTTTAAAATGAAAAACACTACGTCAGGAAAGTTAAGACACTTGTCTAAGGTCACACAGCTAGTAAGTGGTAGAACAAAGATTTGAACCCAAGAAGTCTCCAGGTAGTGCAGCACAGAACAAAGAGAACAGACTATCAAGGGTAAGAGACCAGGCTTAAATTCACAGTGGAATCCTAAGGAGCAACACAAGTTTTACCTATTATTATAAGCCTCGCTTTTTCCTGTAAAGTAGGCTGGTAACACCTATAGTGAATATAAAGCCAAGCAAAGGGACCAACATATGGCAGCAATCTCAATAACAGATATCTAATATTATTATTTTTATCTTTCTAGCATTATTTTGCAGACTTTTTCCAGGTTTAATCACAGTGCCAAATGCTTTCAGTGAATGCTCTGCTCACAACTATAGTAAAAATCAGCCAACTTTATTCTTTCATATGCTCAAACTTACACAAACAGTCTCCAAGGCAGTAATGTCCAAAGTTTTTCAATACTGGGTCAGAAATCCATATACAATCAGGACGCAATGTTTAAAATAGCAATGAAATAAAGCCTACTCTATTCACAAAATACAAGTGTTCTAATATCAAAACAGCAGCATCAAAATTGTTTACTGAATGCTATTCATAGAACAATTCAGTTTTTTTAAAGCCCGATGCAAGTAACATCAATTTTGAAGGCATCAATAATAACATCAATATTTAATGGAATGAATGATATATTTTCAGGGATCCTTTCAATTCTGAACCTATTAATTCAGCCTCTCTTCGGTCAGTTACATGCAAGAGAGTCTTTTTTCACTAAACAAAAGCATACCCAAACATCTTAGAGTCTGGCCACACTGAAAGAGCTTTCAGGACAGTTCTGGCATTCATCTGCTTTTTTCCAAAGGCCCAGGGATCCCACACCTTGTTGGTGGGCATACTTCACTTTCAATTCAATTAGTCGCTTCTGACACAAGGTCATATTCATAAGGCAGGCACTTGAAAATGCAGATATACCCTGTGGACATTCCAAAGGAAGCCATATAAACTCAGAGCATGATCCTTCTCAAGAATCAAAACAAAATAAAAAACAAGAATATCTTCTGAAAGTATGACTCCATTTCTACCAATGCTGTGAATTTCTTCAAAAATCTATGATTCTATGACTGGAAATAAGTTGGTGCTTAGCTAGCACCTCTTAACTGCCAGCTACTCAATCAATCCTATTGAGATCTGAATACTTGTACTTCTTAGAACAAATTAACAGTGCTCCACTTTTTTTCTCTTGTGGTTCGATTTCAGTGTATATACATGGTTCATCAAATAACTAAGAAAGTATAATCTTATGATCCCTCAGAGTCCTAAAGTTGGGTTTTCTGTGCCTTTCATTTCCAGAAAGTCCTTGATCTGAAGAAGCAGTTCAGTAAACCTACTGAATAAGCCATCTGATTGTATTAAGCTGAACTAAAATCTCTACAGCCCAGCTTCTTCCAAAGAGTACATCAACAAGGGACGATTAAGAGCCAAAACATGAAGAAAATTCACAATCTTTGTCACTTCCTTCCTCACATCAGATAATTAACCTGACTTGTAAAATTTAAAACTCAGCACAATATCTCCTGCTAAATGATGCAGTGATAACTTTTACATTCTGCTTTGACTAATTCCAAAACCATTTTTCCTTCAAAAGTGCAGTCTCAACTGTGACTAATACACACACGTATTTCAGGTTTCACCCAAACTCCACAAATCCCTTTTTGCTATACGTTTAGGATCTACGTTATAGTTATGTCCCTATGTTAGAACTAATTAGGTGAAAATGTTTCACTAAAAATAGCAGGTAGGATTCACACGAAGGTCAAACAGATTCCATTTGGCTTGAAATTTTCTATGTAGAATTTCATGGTGCATGCATGGGCTCTACTCTATCTAGTTTCCTTTGTCTTCTATTAGGACTAATCTAGACATTGGCCTTTCCCTTAGCTCTGCTGAAGCCAAAAGACAAGGATTCCAATAACCTGGAAAGATAAAATATAAAACCTCAAATCTTTTGACATAAAAAAAAAACTTAAAACTAACAATTCACAGCAACCTTCACAGAAGATAAATAAGGGAAATGTTTTATCTCCATATTCATCTATAATGTAGTTAAAATTTGATTAATAAGGATTAATTGGGAATAAGATCTTTAACTAAAGTCTAAGCAGATTTGTTTCAAGTG
This sequence comes from Lagenorhynchus albirostris, assembly GCF_949774975.1. Classification (NCBI taxonomy): domain Eukaryota; kingdom Metazoa; phylum Chordata; class Mammalia; order Artiodactyla; family Delphinidae; genus Lagenorhynchus; species Lagenorhynchus albirostris. The sequence continues at coordinate 39,460,815 of NC_083106.1, read as the reverse complement.
TTATTATTTTTTAATCCAAAATCCACTAGTTTATTTCCTTACCTCATTAATAACTGTTCAGATATAATTCACTGAACATATAATTCTAGAAGATGTTATTTCATGGACTAAATCTTTAATATTAGATTATGTTATTGTTTATTATCCTTCTGAATCTTAAAACTAGAAAGTGGAAAAAAGTCTAGCTAATAAAGAATGTATTAAAGGTAATGATTATTAAACACCATTTCAAGACATAAAGGCAAAACTAAACAACATACCTGACCGAATGACGAATCACTATCAGAGCAATTGTCTGTGCAGTAACTATTGCTTTTCTCCTTTTGGATTTTTTTCTGCCTTTCTTGACTTTGCATTTCATCTTCTTCAAACTTGTTGATCATAGAATCCACCACTATCATCATGATGTTCTTCAGGGAATGCATCATTTCTTTGTATCTTTAATTCAAAGCAATCTTTGTAAGAGAATGGCTATTAGCACAGATTAAAACATTCAACTAAATTAAACTACCTGATTATTTTTTTTCTTGTAAAGTCCCTTTAACAAACAATTCTAAAGAGAAAAGACAGTTTTTCTGAAAGAATAAATGGCACAACAGAATTCACACAACAGGAAAAAAAAAATTAATAGGGAATCTAAAATGTGTTATTTCCCAAGTTTTTCCATCTGGTTACATGAACTAAGGCAGTAAAATTAAAAGAATCCAAGGCAAGATGTTCCAATGGCATAGATTCCAGTTATTAGTAACAAAGTCAACTATTAATATCAAACTACCAAAACCCAGCCTACTTTACACATCACTTTTATTCCTTTTTTTAATTTCTCTTTCTCTATCCTCCCTTCCTCTATTTTCTTTGCTTCCCTTCTCTCCTGCCTATAATTTATGTGTATAGACATCCATCACCACAATTGAGACCTAAATAAGTATTAAGAGATCAGTGGGTCCTTTCAAACAGAGGCTAGAGAACCCATTGTCAGAGATGTTAAGAAAAGGATTCCTGAAATTAGTAGAAGTTTGAACTGGATAATTTCTAAGATCCCTTTCAGCTCTAGCGGGTCTAAATATACATATATTTTAAAAACTTATAATAAATTTCACCATTTATTAAGTGCAAACTCTCAAGCATCCATACTAACATTAGACTGAGATCCTCCAAACCCTACAAATAGAATTTTAGAGCTAGATGGAAACAAAAATAATCTAGTCTACCCTTTATTTTACAAATGAGGAATATGAGATGTGAACTACTGAAATTTCTATATTTAAAATAAAAAGGCATAAAGATTTAAATAAACATAGTGAATAAAGTACTAAATTTGGAATCAGAAAACCTGGATTAGAAACCTGACTACTTTACATACAAGCTCTGTCATTATAAATAAGTCTATTTTTCCTCAACTATATATGAGATAAAAAGAATACAATCTAGGAGCACTCTTCTATTTACTAGATGGGATGCTGCCCAATTTATAAATTACTGAATAAAGCCATTTAGATCTTCAAATTAAAAGAAAAATACAATCTAGCTGATCTAGTTCACATAGCCATAGCAAGAAATAAATGAGAATATATATCTGAAAGTTCTTTGTAAATATAAAGCATGATAATATGTATGTTTATTGTTTATCATTATAACACTGGAAATACACTAGAAAATAAGCACAGAAACTTCCCTTTCTTTATATTTCTGGTTAATGCATCATATTAACTACATAAATCAGAGAAAGGATACTTCTCTCATAGAAGTAATAAAATCATGCTGGGGGATTTGGCTAAAAATAGTGGACTGAGTTTTTAAAGTTTAAAGAAATTTTTTGGGACTTCCCTGGTGGTCCAGTGGTTAAGACTCCATGCTCCCAATGCAGGGGGGCTCAGGTTCAATCCCTGGTCGGGGAACTAAGATTCCACATACCACAACTACTGAGCTTGCATGCTCTAGAACCCATGCACCGCAACTAGAGAGCCCACGTGCCACAACTACTAAGCCTGCGTGCTCTAGAGCCCACATGCCACAACTAAAGAAGCCCATGCACTGCAACAAAGACCCAGAGCAGCCAAAATAAATTATTTAATTTAAAAAATAAAAACCAAATGAACTTTAAAGAAATTTTAAAATATATTTTAAATTATATATTATATACATTGTTATTAAATATATGTGATTTCTATATGTAATTTAAAACACATTATATATTTAATATTATTTAACAATATATAATTTATATATTATATAACTATAAGTAAATTGAATATAATACATATAGCTGTATATGTACATATTTTTAAAGTCCCAGAAATTATGAGAAAACACAAAAATATTAAAAGAAAATTAGAATAGATTAGGAATGATACACAGGGAAAACACATACAGAAAAGAACCGCTATAGAGGTGAGAAACAGTCCAGGGAAAATTCAAGTTTAAAGTAAAGGGATATAAAGAGCAAGAAGGGTAACACAACATTGTTAATCAACTATAATCCAATATAAAATAAAAAATTTTTTTAAAAAAGCAAGAAGGAATTGAATCCTAATACACTCATTAGACTAACTGGTGAAGTACATATAGGAACAGAGTGAGGAGGCCCCAGGCTCCTCCTCTACACATTCTGAGCACCAAGAAACAGGGAAGTATAATGATGCCCCAGTAGCAATCAATAGCTATCCACCAGAGCTGCTCTCCCCTTCCACAGTAATTGGATTATAGCTGGGAATAGGAGTAAACTACACTCCCCAGACTCCGTTCCAGTTAGGTATAGCCATGTGAAGAACATAAACTCCTGTCCCCTTAAAATTTACAATACAGTGATTTAATAAAGGAATATAAAAGTAAATCTCAGGGGGAAGGGTGGGGGGAAGGGACAGTTAGGCAGTTTGGGATTGACATGTACACACTGCTATATTTACAATGGATAACCAACAAGGATCTACTGTATATACAGCGAACTCTGCTCAATATTATGTAACAACCTAAATGGGAAAAGAATTTGAAAAAGAATAGATACATGTATATGTATAACTGAATCACTCTGCTGTACACCTGAAACTATCACAACATTGTTAATCAACTATACTCCAGTATAAAATAAAAAGTTAAAAAAATGTAAATCTCAATGATTTACAGGATAAGAGTAAGGGTAATTAAAATCCATAGAAAATCTGTAAGTTTCATTTTAGAAATACTTCCTCCAGAAAACATGAATTTCTTGAAACCACAAACATTAATTCTTCTGCAAGAAATATCAGCAAACGAGCTAAAGGTAGATAAAAGAATAATACTTAAAAAAACAAAAAACTAGAGAGTAAGGCCCTGAATATCAAGAGTTAAATAAACTAGAACTCAGTAGCAACTGCAGATTTGAAAAAGCCAAGGATAGAATATGGACACCATTGAGACGATTCCTTCATACTCCAAGAAGTTAAAATAAGAAAAAGCTCTAAGAGGTAGTGAAAAAACCCATACCAATTAACAATGAAAATACACATTGCGAGTACTTCCACTTAATATGTATGAGAATGTATGACAGATGCTACAAATGAGCGTTTCATGTACAAACCTCTATTTAAAAAATAAATATCAAAATGTGTAATTAGGAAAGCAATTTGAAGTATTACAGTAAAAATGTTTTTAATAAATGTACTGTTGACACATTAGCCCTAAGTAGTTTCTAAAGAATCACACACAAAAAAAGAAAGAAAATAATACTCTGTACAACTTAAAATCCTTCATCCATGATTCACAAAGCAGAAGACATTCATTAAGACATTTAAAATCTTTTTGAGGTAATTATTGTTGTATTAATTTTTACACATGAATGAACTAAAACACAAGAAAATTAAATGTCTTACCCAGAGACAAAAAGTAATTTCCTAACAATCCCATGTAAAACTTTGCTTTTAGCATTAAAAAGCTTTCATTTTCTGACTAATGAAGAGTTTTAGTCCCCCTTTTAGAATAAGCTTAATGATACTGTCAGAAATAGACTACTAATTATAATAAAGTAGTCCCTCCTTATCTGTGGTTTCGCTTTCCACAGTTTCAGTCACCCACAGTCAACCGTGGTCTGAAAATATTAAATGAAAAATTCCAGAAATAAACAATTCATAAGATTTAAATTGTCTGCTGTTCTGAGTAGGTGATGAAATCTCGAGCCATCCAGCTGCCCAGCATGTGAATCATCCCTTTATTCAGTCCCGCCTATTAGTCACTTAGCAGCCATCTGGCTTATCAGATCTACTGGTCAAGGTATCCCAGTGATTGTGGTCAAGCCATCCTCATTTTACTTAACAATGGACCCAAATCGCAAAGAGTAGTGATGTTAGCAATTCAGATATTCTCTTACTATGCCTAATTTATAAATTAAACTTTACCATAGTTATGTATGTACAGGAAAACACATAGGATTTAGTACTATCCATGGTTTTAAGTATCCACTGGGGTCTTAGAATGTATCCCCCTGTAGGAAAGCAGGGATACTGTATTATCCAAAGATGGAAGTGGCTCTAGTTTTGTTTTTTCATCAAATCAGTAAATAAGAAATCTTGATCTCCATGGCTTTTAACTTAATATATATTGTGGTTAGAACTTGCTAAATTTATTAATAGCTGCACACTGTCACTTTGTTCATAACATGTTTAAACAATCAGTTGTCACAAGGGGAAAGAGGTCTCATCCAACATCATAAAGAAATGTTTAACAATTTCAAAATAAATCAAATAAAATTTTTAAAATATAATAGGTAATATAAGCTCAGGTATATATTTCAATTTTTCTACTACTTGAAAGAGGGGCTGTATCTCAAGCTTCAGCACCTGCCTTCAAACTGCAATAGGAAGCAACCATGATGGTCCAGCATGGAGAGAAACCAGATTCCAAAGGCACTTAAAAATATCACATAAATCCAAGTCCAGAGTCTAGAATTAACAAAGCAAATGTCATGTGTCCAAATCATCACCAAAAATAAATTTTGGGGGTCCAAATTTTTAAAGTTTTACTGTGCATAAAAATTATGCAAAATTTTTATCAGAATAAAAAATCATTGCAATCTAGCTTCAAAAAGCAATTTTTAACATTAGATAACATTAATATGCTACCTACCCTAAGAATTAGAAACTAAATAAAGCTACACTAATAAGTATGAATTAAGAGGAAAATAGAAATTTATGCTCTCTACTTGCCCATTCTGCCCTTTATAGCCCTAAAGAGTCTTCTGTTATGTTACATTTCATGCGGGGCAAGAGGGGATGGGGGGGAGAACCAGACCTTCAATCATCAATCATATGCCAGTGTTGAAAGACAATTAAAGTGAGAAATACCTAAGTAGCTGAGTTTAAACATGAGAAGGAAATTTCAAATCTTCTTTCATCTCAATTACTGCTCTGTATTAAACTGTTTTCTGAGTGAGAGTCAGGCATTTTGTCATGCTATCTCACTGCTCAAGAACTCAGAGTGGCTGAGACCTAAAAAGAGTGAAGAAGCATTAGGAACAAGATAAGGATGTCCCCTCTCCCCATTGATTTTCAACATCCTACTGGAAGTCCTATTTAATGCAATAAGACAAGAAAAGGAAATAAAAGGCAAACAGATTAGGAAGGAAGAATAAACTGTTCGCAGAAGACATAATCATCTATGCAGAAAATCTGAAAGAATTAACCAAAAAACTCCTAGGACAACTAAGTGATTATAGCAAGGTTGCAGGATACAAGGTTAATATACGGAAGTCAATCACTCTCCCACATACCAGCAATGGACAAGTGGAATTTGGAATTAAAAACATAATACCATTTATATCAGCACCCCCCAAAATTAAACACTTAGGTATAAATCTAACAAATATATACAAGATTTATATAAGGAAAACTATAAAACTCTATTGAAAGAAATTAAAGAAGAACTAAATAAACAGAGAGACAGTCCATGTTCAAGGATTAAGAAGACTCAATTCTTCTCAACTTGATCTACAGATTCAACACAATCTAAATCAAAATCCCAGGAAGCATTTTGTAGATATCAACAAAATTATTCTAAAGTTTATATGGAGAGACAAAAAACCCAGAATACCCAGCACACTACTGCAGGAGAAGAACAAAGTTAGAGGACTGACACTACCCAACTTCAAGACTTACTATAAACCTACAGTAATCAAGACAGTGTGGTATCGGCCAAAGAAAAGACAAATAGATCTGTGCAACAGAATAGAGAGCCCAGAAATACCCTTAAATATAGTCAACTGATCTTTGACAAAGAAGCAAAGGCAATATAATAGAACAAAGATAGTGTTTTCAACAAATGGTGCTGGAAAAACTGGACATCAACATGCAAAAAAAATGAATCTATATATGTACCTTATACCTGCACAAAAATTAACTCAGACTGGATCACAGACCTTAATATAAAATGCAAAACTATATACCTACTAGAAAATAACATAGGAGAAAATGTAGACGACCTTGGATTTGGCATGACACGAAAGATACTTCATTAAGATTAAAAATTTCTGATCTGCAAAAGACACTGTTAAGAGAATGAAAAGACAAGCCACGGACTAGGAGAAAATATTTGCAAAAGACATACCTGACAAAGGACTGTTATCCAAAACATACAAAAACTCTTAAAACTCAACAATAAGAAAACAACATGATTAAAAAATGACCCAAAGTTCTTAACAGATAACCTCACCGAAGAAGATAAACAGATGACAAATAAGCATATGAAAAGATGCTCCACATCATATGTCATTAGGCAAATGCAAACTAAAACAATAATGATATACCATTACACACCTATTAGAATAGCCAAAATCTGGAATACTGACAACATCAAATTCTGACAAGTAAGTGGAACAAGAACTTTCAAATATTGTTGATGAAAATGCAAAATGGTACAGCCACTTTGGAAGACAACTGGGCAATTTCTTACAAAACTAAACACAATCTTACAATGTGACCCAATCATGCTCCTAAAACCCCGCACACGATGTTTATAGCAGCTGTATTCATAACTGCCAAAACTTGGAAGCAAGCAAGATGTCTGATACATTCAAACAATCGAATTTATTCAGGGCTAGAAAGAAATGAACTATCAAGCCATGAAAAGTTTCCATGGAAGAAACTTATATGTTTTTTTAATTGAAGTGTAGTTGATTTACAGTGTTTCAGGTGTACAACAAAGTGATTCAGTTATACATATATATGTACATATATATATATTCTTTTTCAGATTCTTTTCCACTATAGGTTATTACAAGACATTGAATATAATTCCCTGTGCTACTTAAATGCATTTTATTAAGTAAAAGAACCCAATCTGAAATGCTACATACTGTATAGTATGTATGACATATGTCCATACTGTATGACATTCTGGAAAAGGCAAAACTATGGAGACAGTAAAAAGATCAGTGATTGCCAGGGGTAGGGAGGGGGAAGGATGAACAAGCAGAGCACAGAGGATTTTAGGGCAGTGAAACTACTCTATATGATATTATAATGGTGAAAACATGTCATTATAAATTTGTCCAAAACCACAGAATGCACAACGCCAAGAGTAAGCTATAATGTAAACTATGGATTCTGGGTAATAAAGATGTGTCAATGTAGGTTCCTTAATTGAAACAAATGTCCCATAAGCTGTGTAGTGCAGCCCCTCCCCCCCCCAAAAAAAATTTGTACTACTCTGGTGCAGAATGTTGATAATGGGGAAGTCTATATATGTGTAGTAGCAGGAGGTATATGGGAAATCTCTGTACCTTCTGCTCAGTTTTGCTGTGAGCCAAAAATTGCTCTAAAAATAAAGTCTATTTTAAAAAAGTGAAAAGTGAAGGAGTAAGTCACACAAATATTTAGGGAAAGGACATTCTAGGTAGCAGAAGCAACATAAATACAAAGAGCCCTGAGGGAGGACTTTGCTTGGCTTGTTTGAGAAAAAACAAGACCAGTGTGGCTGGAGCAGTGGAAGAGGGAAAATGATAAGAAATCAGATAGGAGAGGCTCATGGTGGGCCTTGTAGGCGACAGAAGAAACTCTGGATTTTATTTTGAATGAGATGAGAAGCCTTCAGAGAGTGTTGCGTGGAAGAGTGGCATGATCTGAATCACTGGTTTAAAGAATCATTCTGGCTGCTATGAGGTGAAAAGACTGTAGGGGACATGGGTTAAGGGTGCTTTCAAGGAACGCTGTTGAGAGAAAAATTACTTTAAAATATTACTGTGGGCATACTCACTCTTTAGATTCCTGAGTTCTTTTAGTAACATGCTGTACCACTGTGTCATAGCCAAATTCCTCACCCTGATTCTGATCAGATGTCCATTTTTCTATTTCTTCTTCAATCATAGACCCCAAAGTATTACATATATACTGTCTAAGGTATTTCACAAATTCATAGCTGAAACAAACATTTAAAAAATAAATGCAGTAAATATCATGAACTCACTTATCAACCATACCCAGAAAAAATGTTAGCACAGAAAGATTTGTAACATATAATCAGATTTCTTACCTTAAACCAGGATTAAATTAGTCATTCATCCCAAATCATATAGCTAATCTAGAATTTTGTTGTTTTTTTCTGAGACACTTGGAAAAGATCACATTTAAAGATGATGACAGTAGACAGCAAATTTCGGGACCAGCACAAACTTTAGGGGGTTAGGAGTCTTTTCACACTTCTTTTTTATGCTCATATCTTTTACGTGTGATGCTTAATGGTAGGGAAAGCAGTTGTTAAAGATTTTCACAATTGTTCAAGCTGATGAAGAAAACCACACTAGATAACAGTAATTATAAAAGAATAAATAGGAAAAGGTTAAGCTCCAATCGTCAAGAGTTTTTTGTACATTTGTAAATTGTGTTCATTTTGAACTGACCTAAATTCCACCTAATCAGCTTTTGTCTGACTATGTTCACAAGAAGTCGCTCAGACAATTCAATACATTGGACCTTCTTCTTCATACTGTTAGGTTGATGCTAACATTAAAATCCATTTGCAAACTCAGACAATAAGCAAATATGAGAGGGTAAGAGTTCCAAAAGTGGATAATTATATTATGAAACATGTTTACTGAAAATAAAGAGCAACGATTATAATTAATATCACGATTTAGAAAGGTTTAAAAAGTTTTTGTGGTCTCTTAAATGACAAAGATAATTTAGGACGGGCCATTTTTGTAAATGCCACTATGTTCAAGACTTGTAGTTTGAATATATCACTGTATAAGAGCCTTGCATATATGCAGTACAGGAGATCAAGGAGAGCCTGAATAATTTTCTTCACATAATTATAAGTCCATCATGGTATCCAGCATACAGTCTTCAGTTTAATATTTATTAAATGATTGTATGTCCTCTAAAGAACAGCCACCTTTTACCCAGGTAGCCAAAGGATCTCATTTTCAATTTTAACTGCTTTTGATTTGGATTTCCTGCCCTGCCCATTTCTCCTCAACTCTGAACCCACTGCTGCTTCCTGGAATCTCCATGGCTGCTTCAGTAATGTAAGTGGCAGGCCTGCCATAGACGATGCAGGCTCCAAAAGTCAAGCAGAGATACTTGACATGAAACCATGTAGTATTATAGAAAAGGTACAGGCTCAGAGTCAAAACGGCCTGAAGGTCAGCTCCAGCTCTACCACTCTAGCTGGAGTGGCCTGGGACAAGTCTGTTTTTCCATCTGTAACTTGGAAATGATCATGTCTGCTTCATTCCACTATTTTAAATTCAGGAGGCAATAGACAAGAAACTTAATTATTATAAACAACAAAATTAAGAAGGATATTCTCTACTCTGACAGTGTCAACTTCAGACTCAACACAAACAGGTGATTCCTTTAGTTCTTTCATCAGCCAAAATGTCTCCCCAGAATCTAGACCTATACAGGCATACCTCGTTTTATTGCACTTTATTGTGCTTCACAGATATTGGGAGTTTTTAACAAACCGAAGGTTTGTGCCAACCTTGAATCAGAGCAAGTCTATCAGCACCAACAGCATTTACTCACTTTGTGTCTCTGTGTCGCATTTTGGTAATTCTCACAATATTTCAAACTTTTTCATTATTATTATATTTGTTACAGTAATCTGTGATCAGTGATCTTTGATGTTACTACTACAACTTACTGAAGGCTCAGATGACGGTTAGCATGTTTAGCAATCAAGAATTTCTTAATTACGGTATGTACTTTTTTTTACATAATGTTATTGCACACTTAATAGATTACAGTATGGTGTAAACATAGCTGTTATATGCACTAGGAAACCCCCCAAAAAATCATGTGACTCGCTTTATTGTAATATTTGCTTCATTGCAGTGGTCTGGAACCAAACACGCAATATCTCCGAGGTATGCCTATATATTAACTACCTACTGGACAAGGCTACTTTATGTTTTTTTCACCGTATCAATCAGCACAGTCAATACCAAATTTATCATCCTACCCATCCGCTCACAAACCACGTTCTCTTCTGACATATATCTTTGTTAATGGTACCATCCTTCAATCAGATACCTGTGTATAGCCTCAAACAATCTTCTCTATTACACCTCAGATCTAATTAGTTACCAAGCTCTGTAATTCTGTAAATTCTTCCTGCACAACTTCTCTTTCCTTTCCCACTGCCATCAGACTAATGTTCACATCTTCATAACTTTAGCTAAACAATTGCAAGGGCTCTCTTAGGTCATCCTATAAATCAGTGGTTCTTAAAGTATAACATGGGGCTTCCCTGGTGGCACAGTGGTTATGAATAAGCCTACCAATTCAGGGGACACGGGTTTGAGCCCTGGTCCGGGAAGATCCCATATGCGGTGAAGCAACTAAGCCCATGCGCCACAACTAACTGAGCTTGCGCTCTAGAGCCCATAAGCCACAACTACTGAGCCCACATGCCACAACAAGTGAAGCCTGCGCGCCTAGAGCCTGTGCTCCACAACAAGAGAAGCCACCACAATGAGAAGCCGCACACTGCAACGAAGAGTAGCCCCCGCTCACCGCAACTAGAGAGAGCCCTCGTGCAGCAACGAAGACCCAACGCAGCCAAAAATAAATTAATTAATTTTTTTAAAAAGTATAACATGGATAAGAATCACCTGAAGGGCTTATTAAAACACAGATTGCTGGGCCCCACTCTCAGAGGTCCAATTCAGGTATACTGTGGGCCCAAGAATTTGCATTTCTAACAAGTTCCCAGGTGATGCTGACGCTGATGCCAATGCTGCTGGTCCTAGTACCATAACCTGAGAAGCACTGATCTAGATACAGATTCTGTATTCAGATAGCTTTTAAACTAGCCTAAGTGTCTTACAACTCTGATCAGCAGATTCCTACAATGCTGTGTTAGTTTCTGGTGTACTGCAAAATGATTCAGTAATACATATACATGTATATTCTCTTCCATAATCTTTTCCATTAGAGTTTATATATTATAATTTATTAGATCCATCCATTTTAAATGTTGACTTTTTTGTTTAGGGTATTTCTAAACCAAATCTTTGCATATTTTATACAAAATGGTGAAAACTTACACAGCCAAGATATCATAAAGGTATCACTGCTTTCTTTGAAATGACTTTGAAAATGAAAAGGATCCAGATAACCCTTTCAGCCCAGTGTGATCTCACAGCCAGTCTCTTACTACTGGGAAAGAGAAGAGAACAGTGAATGTGGAAGAAAGTGAAGAGAGAGACGAAAAGTCCCTAAAAATAATTCTGATCCTCTTCACAATCCTGCCCAAGGCTAGTCAATCAGACACATCAGTTTTCTTTGGCATCTCTGAGATATTCAGTGAGAAATGGAAGGTGGGGCAAGCCTGAGTTATTTCCCTGAAATTGAAAGAAGAGCCTTTCTGAGGATGAATCCCACCATCAACACCTACTATGGAATGGCAGTATTACCCTAGTCCCTTACTTTCATCAGCCTTATCTCTGTGCCACAAATCAGACAATTAGGAGAAACGAATATTTAACTGAGAAATATAACTCTTGTGTTTGCTTTGTTTAAACCCCAATCTGTAAGTAACAAAAATGATATTTTCATAACAAAGGCAGTAAGAAAGTATAATGCAAGCCCATTAACAAAATGTATTCAAGAAAGTTAAGACAATATCATTCTAAAATAAAAGACATATTTTTAAAATCCCCACTATTTAGCATCAGATGTAAATAACAAATATGCTGGGAACATTTTTAAATCTGTTCTTTGGGAACTTAAGTAACCACACACTTTTTTTTTAATGACATCACTTTGACCTATGACCACAATAACATCTCCCTGAAGACCCCATTCAAAATGCTTTAAAGTTTTGGTTCATTTGCCAAGTTAAATTAACCCAAGGACCCCAAGTCTGAATCTTGCCTTAATGGGTTACTGCTCTTTTCAAATGAATCTTTTAAGAAAAAAGATCTCTTGAGAGGTCAGGTCCTCTATCATGGGAGGACTACCAGGCCGCCTATGACCTTAGGATGCTCTACTGACTCACTGATCATTGGAAAACTCTGAGAGTCTCCAATCCCAAATTAGTGAAAATAGTATTTCTTCAAGTGGGCCCTTCTACTCCGTGGGTAAGAGTAATCCACGTCTTCAAATTCCCATCCGATAATTCATTTTGTGTTGGTTCTTTTACCATCTGAATTCATGGCAATACCCAAAAAAATCCTAGAAGTAAAATACACAGCAATGTGTCTGATCATTCTTCTTTACTTCTGACAAATATGAAATTTTTCACATTTACACAGGAAAATTTTATTAAGTTAAGTAAAAGAACATTCACTGTTTTCCATTCTTCTTTCCTCACCTTTATTACCTAGGAAAATTTAAGGATTTTTTTCCCATGATGAACTTCTGACATGTTCAAATGTTGATATCAAAATATACAGAGATTACTATTACAGTATAAGGACATAAAAAATCTAATACAAGTTTGTTTGAGGAAATCATCCTCTTAGCTATTTAAAAAAGAACTTTTTCAATAATATACAGAAAAATTATCAGTAATATGTTTTAAAAAGATAACTTATTAAGTTATGAATTATAATGCTGATATTTGGAATCCTTAAAATGGATTATATTTCAGGATTATAGGACTTATTATATGATAAACTTAACTTTATATTAGTGTATAAAATGCTATGTTAAAAAAAAAGAATGAGTATTTTATACTACCTACAATCTTTTAGACCAAAGAATAAGTCTCTGAATCATGATAAACAGTTACTAAATGCATTCATTAATTATGGAAGCATACATATAATTCTTAGCGATTTCTTCTATGCAGGGATAACACTTTACATAATGGATGTTTTCTTGAAGTTAAACATACTAAAGTTCACTAATATACTAGAGTTCACTAATTAAACATACTAGAGAGTTCACTAATTTAGAAAGTCACTGGTAGATTCTTCTGTAAAAAAAAAAAAAAAATCCCAATTCAATAAATACAATTGTGCTCCTTCTGTATCAAACCAAAAATATATCAGATTAGAGGGCTACAAAGAAGAGCCTCTGCATTAGAGACTGTTACAATCATTAGGGTTGCTAAGTATTTATATACTTAGCAATCCTAATGATATATATATATATATATATATGTATATAGCAATTCTCATTGAAATGCAAGTAAGTATTTTCTAGCTCAACCCTGGCTGCATATTAGAATCACCTAGAGAGTTTTTCCAAAAATACTAAGGCCCAGTCTCTACCACTCCCCCTCTGCCAAGCCCCCCAGGAAATTTGGATTCACTTATGGTTAAAGTTCATCATCAGTGTTTTTTTAAACAAACTCCAATCAATCCTAGTGTAACCAAGACTGAAAACCAGGGCTGTTTTTTTTTTTTAAAGGAAGCCAGTCTAAGTGTAAGAATTTATACAATACACAGGCACATAATGAAAGCACTGTCTTCTTCCCTACCTCTCACCCCTCCTGCAAGCCTCAAATCCTAGCTGCCACTTTCAAAGAAAAGAAAGAAAGCTTGGATCTTTTAGAGAAAGTGTACAGTTTAGGGTAAAAAAAATAAATAAAAGAGGCTATGGAAAGCAGAGATAGGTTAGGGCAGCTGCACTGTGGGGCAAATCCCCAGATAGGGCAAATCCCCAGATAGGGCCATTCTGCCTACACTATGGTTTCTCTCCAAATGACTGCTTTCTTCCCCCACTTTATTATACTACCTGAAATTCCATCATTCATGGACTCAATTGTTTTAACAACCAGCTTCTTACAAAAATGCCAATAGCCTAGAGATACCAGTTTCCCCTATAAAACTATTTAATAAGATTATTTTTCTTGCTATTATACCAGGACAACATCGGGTGGATTTAAAGAACCAATGTTCTGATAGTGGAGATGGGATGACAGATAATTCTGGTGTATGAAACACTTCGGGAAGCAACATATACCTAAGTGACTCAAGAACATTTAGCGTTCAAGGAGAGTTAGGTCAGTGAATAGAAAGACAAATGAAAATATGAGTACCTGGACTGACAGTTAGGATCTCATCAAACTCTGAGACTGTAAGATACTATGAAAATACCAAACACAAGCATCTCCTCCTCTTTCCTCCTTCATAAGGAGTTCCTTCCTCCTAAGACACAGATCTCAGGCTAGTGCAGCTAACACATGAATTTTATTATCTATATTTTTAAGACTAAAAATTACTCAAACTACTTTTAGAATTATAAATCTTACTTTTAAGACTACAAACTTTTATAATTTGAATGTGTCTGGGATTTTTTAGGTAGGCCACAAGTAAATCTCTTTATTAAATAGTAAATATTAACTATGCAATTAATCGGCAGGCCTTTAATCTATCTAATAAACTGTTGAAGAAGAGTTAAAATTAACACAATAGTCATTACACTGCTGAAAGGAACCAGAATGATCCAACTTTAACTTGAAAAGCATTTAAAAATTGACACAGCTAAAGCAATATTTATAGGCAAATGTGTAGTCTTAAATGTTTACATTAAAAAAAGAAGAAAAGCTGCAAATAAGTGAGTTAAACATTCATCACAAATTTTAAAAAGTGTCCCAGGAAGGGAAAAAAGAAGAGCAGAAATTTTAAAAACCATAAAATAAATACATAATAGAAAGGAAAATTGAAGTTAATAGCTAGTTCTTTGAAGACTAATAAAATTAGTCTAGATAAACCTCTAGCAGAACAGATGGAGAACAAAGGAGGAAAGGCATAAATTTAAAAAAAGAATAAAAAGGGGACAATTATAGATACTGGAAATATTTAAAAAGTAATAGGATATTAACAAAAATCTTTATACAAATAAATTTGAAAATCTAGATTAAATGGACAAATTCCCAGAATATGATCCTAGCAAAAACTCAATAATCTGAAAATATTTTAAACAAGTATTTACATGTGAAATAAAAACCAGAAATTAAACCCCAAATTTAATGCTTGATGTGGATTTGTTTGAGGTAAATAAGTATTACCTGAGTATAATAAACATTAACAACCAAAACTGAATTTGAGAAAGTTACAGTTTTTCTGTATTCCTCTGTTTAAGTAATAAATCAATAGCTAACCAATAAAAGCTGGTCTCTGGTATCTCCAAAATAAAGAATATTATCATGCAATATCAGCTCTTAATAGTGGACTTAATGAATAAACAGGAAAATCATGGAAATACAAAAGAAAGCATATGTATAACCAGAAATACTAATTAACAAAAAAATTCCGTCCACACCTCTTAAAACTCCCTTGAGAATCTGGTGAAAACTGTAATGCTCTCCCCATAAAACTGCAAGTAAACACAAACTTTTGTACAGAATATTAAAGGGTTCAAGGATTCCCCTGATGCCCACATATGAAGCAGGTAGGAATTCCAGATAAGAACTTCAGGGCATGCAAAAGTCAGTAAAGATAGCATAACAAGAAAATTGTTAAATGTCATCTTCTATGAGATCAAAATGAAAGGCAAACACGTAATTAAAAATATCATTACTGGGGCTTCCCTGGTGGCGCAGTGGTTGAGAATCCGCCTGCCGATGCAGGGGACACGGCTTCATGCCCCGCAACGGGAGAGGCCACAACAGTGAAAGGGCCGCGTACCGCAAAAAAAAAAAAACATTACTACTAATAATAAATTGAGGCACCTGGAGGTAAACTTTTCGATGGAGAGGCTTAATTTAAATTACACATGACTCAAATCAAAAGAAAAACACACGTCTCTAGGGAAACATAGCCTTCAAGATTTACCTCAAATGGTAAATGTTCCTATCTTCCTACGGTAAAACTTCCTATCTACTGCTCCCAAACCCAGAGCACTCTGTACTTCTATAGCACTTATACTCCTGACATGTATCACAGGCATTTGAGTATGCACCTTATCCCTCTGTAGGAACTTAAGCTATTCCATAGGAAGTTAATCTCTCTGGAGTGTTCCTGTCGTGCTCAAAATGCATAATTGGTGCAGCCACTGAAAGATCAGATCAGCAAAGCAACAGGGATCTTGGGAACTCAATGCTTTTGAGGTATAGTGACAGAAAGCCCTTGGGATGATAGAATTATTCTCAAATGAACAAGAATAATTTACAACTAATGTTACTATGTTGCCCAGGAGAAAAAAAATAATAATTAGGATATGTCGGTTGTGTCAGTAAAAACACAGAGGAAGCATAAGGTTTGGAAAACGAGAATATAACATAAATTCGGTATCTGATTAAATAAAGGAAATCATGAACCTCCAACTTGACAACAATCAAGTGAACATTCTTTTTTTTTTTTTTCCTTTTTTTGCGGTACGCGGGCCTCTCACTGCTGTGGCCTCTCCCGTTGCGGAGCACAGGCTCCGGACGCGCAGGCTCAGCGGCCATGGCTCACGGGCCTAGCCGCTCCGAGGCATGTGGGATCTTCCCGGACCGGGGCACGAACCCGTGTCCCCTGCATCGAGCAGGCGGACTCTCAACCACTGCGCCACCGAGGAGGCCCCAAGTGAACATTCTTTACCCAACTACATTTTGATCTTTTCTGGATCAGCTGGTTTGTTTGCTTAAGAAATCAAAAGGAATTTTACTTGTGAAAATTTTCATCAGTTTCCTCCAGATGTAAGAGGATCTCCTCGGCGCACTCCAGGGAGGGAGCCCCCGTGATTTTCTCCTTCACGCTCTGGAACAACTGCCTCAGCATCGCCTGCAGCATCACTTCGACCTCGCCAGAGACATGCGCCATCCTGTCAGAATCAAACGCCCATGCCCTTTGCTGAGGCTCGCAGCAAATGCCGCGCCCTGCGCAAGCGCGTCCCCACCCAGCCCCCACCGGCGCACAGCGCCGTTCCCCGGGAGACCGCGGCAGGCGCTTAGGGGCGGGCCCTCGGCTGCCGGCGCGTCGTCCAGAAAAACAAGTTACCTTGCGTTGGGGAAACAAGAATCCTCGAGGTCCCGCCTTTGGAACTCGTCGCTGCCGCCCTTCCGGGCCAAGAGGATTCAAGCTGCACCGACTAAGAGCAAAAAAGAGATCCCAAAGCCTCTGCGGGTGGACTTGACGGCGGGACGTCACCGCTACGCGTGACGTCCGCACGTTGACGTGACTTTCCAGATGGGAGGGAGGGCCGCTTGACAACCTGCCCGGGCTCCTAGAGGAAGTTTCAGGTGCGCTCGCTGAAAGGGCTGTAGGTGGGAGGAAGAAAAGGGTAGGAGGAGAAAGGGGTCAATAAAAGAAAGATAATAGAAGTGAAACTGAAAGCAGCTTGAAAAGTTTTAATTGCGTGAATGGTATTGAAGTGTTGCAATGATCTTTCCTTCAAACAGCTAACACCTATTGACTCCTACCCTTAACCAAGCACCTTGCTAGGAGCTGTGAAGAAGAGGACGCTGTCACATTCTAACAAACAAGAAGTCAGCGATTACAACACAGTGCAATTAAGTGTTACGATAGAGAAATGCGCCAGGTAGGTGCTGTGGAAACCTAGAATCACCTTTTAACCCAAAAGAAGAGTCAAGGAAAGAAGTGAAGAGAAAACAAACTGAACGTGCAAAGGGTAGGGACCTGAGAGAGTGTAGCATATTCCGGTACTTGAATTTTGAGAATTAGAAAGAGGAGGAGAGGGGTCTAGAGAAGTAAATGGACCACATCGGAAAGGGTCATATTTGGCACTTTTAAGGGATTAGAGGTTTGTCTTGAAAGTAGTAGAACACAATGGGATTCCAGAACTAAATCGTGAGATATCATATATAAAGATCACTCTGCAGGAAGTTGCAATGGATAATCATGGTCCTTCATACAGTTTCCAATCTAGGTAAATCCCCAGTCCATGGTCATGTCCAAGCTGCAAGGTACCAACCCATCAGTGTTGGTTAGGATCAGATCCTGGTGTCTACAGAATAGTCAATCCCAAATCACTGATATGTGGTTCAATGTCAATAAATTCTCCCTTATCCAGCTTTATATTTTATGCCCCTGGTCCAACAACATCTGATTCACTTTACATGTTAGCCAGGATCAATGACTTCTTTGTCTATGCTGTTACTTCCAGGAGCAAAAGTATGATATATCTTTGCCAGCTCTAGCAGCATGTTTCTTGGTGAAATATATGCTCAATTTTGGTTGTCTTATTACCACATTAAGAAAAAAACAAACTGGCAGAGTAGGCATACTAGTACCTTTATTTGTGGGCAAAGCTATAAAAGCCAATACTGTATGTGCGTAGAATCACCAGCATGTGACAACTGCATTTTCAGACTAACACAGGTGAATTATATTGGCAATTCAGACACCAGGATTAACATAGCCATTAGCGATGTAATTTTTTGAAATGGTAGACTGTTATTGGTAAAATTCAGAACAAAATAAGATATACTCTTTATTTACATAGTTTTTGCATTCCTAGAAAAGTCAGTGTATTAAAACTGTGCCAAATATTATTTTTATATAAATGGAATCAGTTCATGGACTCAGATACTTATCAAGAGCTTTTTAATCTACATGAATGTCCAGCAGGACTGTTGAAAGTCATATGGGAACCAGAACAATTCTTTTGTGTGGGAGAGTGTCCTGTGTATTTCAAGATGTTCAGCATCCCTAGCTCACACTACAAATACCAGTAAATGCCATCAAATTATTGTGATGACAGAGTGTCCCCCACATATTTCTACAATGCTTTCTTGGGAACAGTGGGGGGAGATTTGAACTGCACAGATTGAAAACCACTGTTCTAAAGGATATACCTTTGGAAGAAGGAAAAAAAACTTAAAAGAATACCTGATATTCAAAAAGGAAAATTAGCCAAGAAGGGGGTGAGGGGAGTAAAGTATTTAAATAAACCTCAATAAATCTTGTCTGTATAAAAAAGTAATTTATAATATTCTAATTTGTGAAGGTGAAAATGCATAGTATTAAAATACTATAAACAACCCTGGGTAAGTAGGAAATATAATAAGTTGAAGTATTCTGCAATCCTTGAATTTTTCTGAAGGATGTTTAAGATATTAAACTTGGTCAGGTAGCCATGGTGAAATTTCAGATGTAACCATTAAAAGACTAGATATAGAGAACTTAAATTAAAAAAATGGAGGGAAAATGATATAAGGAGATTTAAGGATAGAAAAACAAAAACCCAATCAATTGGAAAAAAAATCAAGTAAGAAAACAGAAGCATAAGAAAAATGGGAAAAATTTAAAATATACAAATATACATGACAGATAAAGTACAGAACATTGCTAAATTTAAATGAACTCAACGCTCCACTTAAAGGAACTGTCAGATTAGATTTTTAAATAGCTAACTAAATGCTATTTATAAAAACCCTAAAAACATAGAAATGTTAACATTAAAAAGGTGAGGAAAGAAAAACTAGGTGAGTATTATCCAAGAAAAAGTTGTTGAAGCTATATTTGTGTCAGCAAAAATGAAATTTAAGAAAAAGAGATGTTAGGAATATGGCATGTCGCTTCATAATTTTAAAATATTAATTCAACGGGAAGATATAGCAATTTTAAATGTAAAGTAAGTAAGCAAAACTTCCAGTCTCTCCAAAAGTCTTTAATTTCCCAGAGAAGGTTTCTGCACATGTTCTTACAAAATATCCTTGAATAAGATGCACTTCAGAGTTGAATAAAATCTTTTTTTTTTTAGATTTGCTTTTTTGGATTGCAAGATACAGGTGAAGAAAATACAGTTGTCTCAGCAATACACAGTTAGCATTTAGCCAGTCCTGAAATATCATTTATCATTGTTAAAGATACAAAAGCCTCTCAAAATATCCAGAAATTGTTGTGCCAACCTAATTATTTGTTATTCAGACTGTAATAATCCTATCATTTTCGTGACTCAGTTTGTCTTTTTTTATCATCTCTGTTTCTACTGCCTCTGACCATCTTTTCTCAATGCCTCCTGCATTCAAAACTCCGTAAGACTCTGTAGAGGATGCCATGGCACACAATAGACCATGCAGCTAATTTTTGCTTCACTGTGAACTTTCAGTAGGTTTGCTAATGCTTTTTTTTTTTTTTTTTTTTTTGCGGTACAAGGGCCTCTCACTGTTGTGGTCCCTCCCGTTGCGGAGCACAGGCTCCGGACGCGCAGGCTCAGCGGCCATGGCTCACGGACCAAGACTAGCATTACTGGCTAGTCTTTACATGAAAAAAAAGGAAACATATTTTAAAAATTAATTTGTTTTAGCATTATTGGCTAGTCTTTACATGAAAAAAAATCCTAAAGCAAAGCAATTTTAAGAATTAGCAAACTGGGCTTCCCTGGTGGCGCAGTGGTTGAGAGTCAGCCTGCCGATGCAGGGGGCACGGGTTCGTGCCCTGGTCCGGGAAGATCCCACATGCCGCGGAGCGGTTGGGCCCGTGAGCCATGGCCGCTGAGCCTGCGTGTCCGGAGCCTGTGCTCCGCAACGGGAGAGGCCACAACAGTGAGAGGCCCGCGTACTGCAGGAAAAAAAAAAAAAAAACTCCTCTGAAGTATTAAAAAGCTTAAATTAGTGATATAGCTAAGTATTAAACTGAAGAAATTAAAGTGTTATGTAATAATGAATAATAGACATGAAAAAATCTTCAGCCACACTGGTTAAAAAAGAAAAAAATGCAAGCTAAAACAAGGTAACCAATTTACAAAACTAGCAGAGTTCTAGAGCATATATATATTTAGGATTGAACAATATGCAGTGAAATGATTACTCTTTTATTATGTTATAAGGAGTACATGTAAGCAAAATCTTGGAAATGAAACTGGCAATATATATCAAGAACTTTTGACTCAGTAATTTTATTTCTAAGAATCTACTCCAAGGATCAGAGATGCAGTTGATAGATTTATTATGAGGATGTTTACAGACAGGTTATTTGTAACTTTAAAAAACAGGAAAAGCTCCTAAGTATTTCATAATAGGTTGAAGGTTAAATAAATTATGGCATAGGCATATGCTGTTAATATCAGCCATTTAAAAATATGTTTCCTATGAATGTTCAATAACAGGGGAATTATTCACATTTTAAGTGGAAAAGTTTGAACCTAAAATTGTATACATTCACTCTATTTACTGAGTGTCTGTAATGTGCATTGCATGATTATATATTAGGCAATACACACATATCTTACAATTACGGATGAAAATTTCTTCTACCGTAATTGTCATATTAGTATATATAATGCTAGACCTAACAAATTCTTAGTCCAGGTATAGAATAAGTGCAGTAAATCCTCCTGCACTATAGAAAGCCAATGGATTATGTCTGAAGTTGATAAGTTGATAAATAATGGCATGGTTATATTATATTGAATTAATGAGAAAACTATCAAGACAATTAAAAACAAACATTTGAATATGGTTGCCTCTGAGAGGTTGAAACTCCAATAGGGTTGGGGCAGCAATGAGGCAGAAGCACTTGCCTTTTGTTATAAGTTCTACTACACTATTTTAGTTTTATTAATGCATATTTATACTTTCATTTTACAAACAGAATGCCCTTTTAGAGTTGGTAGTACATGGGCTCACAATAAATAGTGCTCCTCTTTCCCACCCAAGGTCAGAACTGGGAGGCAAACATAGGAGTCCAACAGCTGAAGATAAAATACCAACTTCATTAAAAGTTTAATTGAAAAATATGACTTACGTTTGTGGCACAACAGCCTTGCTAATATTTCACTGCTAAATTAGCCTTTACCCACCCAGCCATTTGTATAGCTATAAAATAGCAGGCCACCCCCAAGGAGGTAGACAGAAAGCAGAACAGAATGCATGCATCCTGCACATAGGCTGAGGCTAAAAATCAAAAAGAGAAAGGAGTCGAGCAGACATACTCTGTTTCTTTTTCCAGAGTCACTGATCATCTCTATAAAATCACTCACTAGCCATCTCCTAATCAAACACATATAAGATATCTGCCATGTGCTAGGTACTTTGTTATATGTTATGGTTGGATCAGTGAACAGTAAGATAGGCAAGACAAGTCTGTTGTCCTCAATAGCTCACAGTCTGGTGAGATAGACATGTAACATGTAAGGGAGACATGTTTATAAATAATTAGACAAGGTGCTACATATTATTTTGAATGATTTCCTCCAGTTCTAAGAATCAGCATTTGGAGAGTCTGTTCAGTTCAATTATTTGTCTATAGTAGTTTTGGTGATTTTCTTGTCATCTTGGCATATAATACTTGCATTATCTAAGTGAAGCTATAATAGTCTAATTCAAATTCTTCAGCTGCCTCTGTTTATCCCATTATTACTTTTGAAACTCTTTTGTTTTCCAGGTCAGTTTTTTCATATAAAGATTTAAAATAGCCTTTGTATTCTGTAATATTTAATATTTTTAGTGGTAGTTTCAAATTTATTTATATATGTCCTCAACAATAAAATTAAGCATATCCTTTCTTTTTCCAGGTACTTTTCCTATTTATACTAACCATGAACATTAGGATAATACATTTTAAAGGCAGAAAGGCACTGAAATAACATTTGAATGGGAAGAAGAATCAATTTAATAGAATTTGGTAACTTGAGGTTTTCTTTAAAAACTGTTATCCTTTTTCTAATACAGATATAAAAAAATTACTAACAAAATTCCATAATACAATATTCTAGTGAATTACAAAATTATAGTAAAATGTCTCAAGTACTGTTAGACTACCAACAGTAAGCACTGAGTAATTTTTAAAGCCTTTTTTAAAAAATCATTTTAAGAAACATTTTGCTATTAAGCAAAGTTGCCTGTACAAAATACATTTGTTATAACTAGCAACACCCTATAAGAAGCATTTTACTGGATTTAAAAATTATTTAACCTGTTAAATATGGCAACTTGAACATATGCATTTATTCCTGCTCTATCCAGAAACCCCACTAAAATGAGGATAAAGAAATACAAAAGACATAAACCCCCAAGGACAAAGAGAATGGTGAGAAGAGATAACAGAAAATTTGGTTTTTTCTGTTTGTACACTATAAGTGAGGGTTTACCTACTCAAACATAGGCTGGCAGTTCTGGGATGAATCTTTAGAAGTTGTGGGTAAGGATTTAGCTTGAAATCTCACCTTGTTCTATGCAAGGAAGCATAATTTAAGAATACTTATAGTTCATGTAGATAGGAATTTTCCATAAGTCGAGCTACATTGTAAAAGAAGACAGAGTTGGGTGGAGGCCTTATGTGTGTTCTGAGTGGGCAGGGGTTTATTGATAACTCAAGCTTCATTATACACCAAGAAACAGTCAAGGGAGAAGTTTGTGTCCTCTGAGTGTGAATGAGGTCTTATCCTGAAATTAGACCTCATGAGACATAGGCAGATATACTCAGAGGAAAAACCTTTGGTGTACAAGGAATAAAGGCAAGAGTTTAGTGAGATGTCAAGGGCGTACTAACTCAAGAGAGAAACCTTATTTTTTTTGGGAAGGGTGAAATGAGTCAGAAGACATAGGTTTCCAAACTCAGGCAGCTACACTCTACAAAGACTTAAATGAACCATGACTTTAAAATACCAAGTATACCATGATGACTCCCTCACTTTTATCCCCAGCCCTAACATTTCACATTTACTTAGATTCTTATATGCAACTGCCTATTGGACATTTCCATCTGGATAAATGATAGGACTCTAATAATTTAACATTTCCAAATCCAACTTTTGAAAATACTCTTTCCCAAAAATAAAAAAAATAATTTTCTTTATTTAAAAAGAAAGAAAATACTCTTCCTCCTCTCACTTCCTGAGTCTCTCCCATCTCAGTAAATGACCCACCCTCATTTCCAATTGCTCAGCCTAAATTTTTTAAATTATCCTTGATTCCTCTCTTTCAGTCATATACTATACCCAGGCTTTCAGGAAATTCTGCCAGCTCTACTCTCAAGCATGTGCAGAATCTCTGTATTTTACAACATTCAGTGATACCACCCCAAGTCAAGACATCATCTGCTCCCTCTCTGATTTCATTCGCATCTAATCTTCCACCTTCCCCTAGCCACTTTGATGCTTACAAGCTTTCTTGCTATTCCTAAAATGCATTAAGCATTCTCTTACCTCATGGCCTTTGATGTTTTCCCTCTGGCTGGAATGCTCTTGCTTTCAGATATTCATATAGCTGATCTTTTTCCTTTCTTTAGATCTCTGCCAAATATCAATGAAGTAACTAGTGTTCAGTAAAGAGAGATCTTTACTCTCTTATATTTAAAAAAAATACTCTTTTCTAATCATTCATCACAAAGTTCTCTCCAACTGTTACACAGATTATTCCCTAAGCAGGTAAAGAATCATGCAAAAACTTTTCAACTCTCTCCTTTGAAAATTTTTTTTTTTTTTTTGCGGTACGTGGGCCTCTCACTGTTGTGGCCTCTCCTGTTGCGGAGCACAGGCTCCGGACGCGCAGGCTCAGAGGCCATGGTTCACGGGCCCAGCTGCTCCGCAGCATGTGGGATCTTCCCAGACCAGGGCACGAACCCGTGTCCCCTGCATCGGCAGGTGGACTCTCAACCACTTCGCCACCAGGGAAGCCTCTCCTTTGAAAATTTTAATATCGATCTTTTATTTCATTTTGGAATTTCATATCTAATGTACCTTAGTGACTCAGTAGAAACTTCTAGTTTAATATCCTGCTATATTTTTTCATGTTATGCTTCTCTTACTGGAATTTTTGCTCTATAGAAGCAGGGACTTCATCTTTTTTCATTGATATAACTCCAGTATCCATAATACTGCCTGGTGCATAGCTTTCCAGAATATCTGTTGAACGAATGAATGAATACAGAAGAGAACTAAGGGAATGATCTGGTTGATGGCAAAGAGAAATATCAGAATGGCAGACTTGATAGAGTGGAGTGAAACCCCAGCTACCCACAAACAAAAAGAGCTCTGGGAGAGCTCTGGAGTCCAACTTTAGAAACACAGGAAAACAAACAAACAAACAAAAACTCTGAGAATAACTGCACAAAAAATAAAAGAAGATAGCTTCATTTTGCCTGCATCATCCCATCCTCCAAGCTGTCATTGCTCAGCAGGAAGAGGGAACTTCCCAGCTAGAAAGAGTTACCCTCACCAGGAAAGGAAAAGTGGAATGAGCAACCAGCTGCCCCATCCTTTGGGGCACCACATGAAGGTCCCCTTTCAATTTCACCCCACCCAGACTCAGCAAAGCTGAGACACATATAGAAACAATAGAGATGGCTAGGGACAAGGAAGAGAAACAGAGGTTACCAATCGTAGCCATGCAGTAGGAGAGACTGTGGTTTACAGTGACCTGCTCTGCAGACAAACAGGGCAGATTTTACTAATGAAAAAAAAAACAATAGACAGCACAGCTGCTGCACACCTCCCTGCAGTGCAGCTCTACTGCAAGATGACAGCCTAGATCCCTACAGTTGACTCCTACCACCATCTGCAAACTTGGGGCTAGCCCCTCAAGCTGTGCACTTTCACACTGCCAACCTGACACTTGTCATCAACATCCACTGCAGTGCACATGTGCAGACATGGGAGAGCATTCCAACAGCCAGGGCCGCACAACTGCTCGTGGGCCTGGATCAGGCTTTGTCTTCTGTCACTGGCCTGCACAACTGTGCTCCAGTGCCTACTCTCACCACTCCTATTCAACATAGTACTGGAAATCCTAGCCAGAGCAATCAGGCAAGAAAAAGAAATAGAAGGCATTCAAATTGGAAAGGAACAAGTGAAATTGTCTTTGTTTGCAGATAATATGATCTTATATACAGAAAATCCTAAAGATTCCACCAAAAAAACCTGTTAGAACTAATAAACAAATTCAGTGAAGTTGCAGGATACAAACTCAACATACAGAAATTAGTTGTGTTTCTATGCTCTAACAATAAATTATCTGAAAAAGAATTTTTAAAAAAATAGTCTCATTCACTATAGCATCAAAAATAATAAAATACTGAGGAATAAATTTAACCAAGGAAGTGAAAGACTAAAAATTGTAAGACTCCAACAAAAGAAACTGAAGAAGACACAAGCAAATGGAAAGATACCCCATGTTCATGAATCAGAAAAATTAATATTGTTAAAATGTTCATACTACTCAAAGCCATCTATAGATTCACTACAATTTCTATCAAAATCCCAATTCATTTTTCACAGAAATAGAAAAAACAATCCTAAAATTTGTATGGAACCACAAAAGACCCTGAATAGCCAAAGCAGTCCTGAGAAAGAACAAAGCTGGAGGTATCACACTCCTGATTTCAAACCATACTACAAAGCTATAGTAATCAAAACAAAATGGTACTGGCATAAAAATAGTATAGACCAGTGGAAAAGAATCTAGAGCCCAGAAATAAGCCCTCACAGTACAGTCAACTAACAGTTAACAAAAAGAGCCAAGAACAGGCTCTTCAATAAATTGTATTGGGAAATGGATAATCACATGCAAAGAATAAAATTGGACCCTTATCTTATACCACTCACAAAATTTAACTCAAAATGGATTGTAGACTTAAACATAAGAGCTAAAACCATAAAACCCTTAGAAGAAAATTTGGTGAAAATCTTCTTCACAAGATGTGTCAAAGATTATTTTTTTGTATATGACACCAAAAGCAAAAACAAATAAGTGGGACTACATCAAACTGAAAAACTTCTGCACAGCAAAGGAAACAGTCAAGAAAATGAAAAGTCAACCAACAGAATGGTAGAAAATATTTGCAAATCATGTCTGATAAGGGATTAATATACAAAATACATAAATAATTCATAAAACTCAATAGCAAACTATCCAATTAAAAAATGGGCAGAGGAACTGAATAGATATTTTCCCAGCGAAGACATGCAGTGGCCAACAGTTACATGAAACAGTGATCAACATCATTGATCATTATGCAAATGCAAATCAGAACCACAATGAGATATTACCTCATACCTATTAAAATGGCAATCATCAGAAAGACAAGAGATAACAAGTGTTGGTGAAGTTGTGGAGAAAAGGGAACCCATGTGCACTGCTGATGGCAATGTAAATTGGTTCATCCACTATAGAAAACAGTATGGAGAGTCCTCAGAAAATCAAAAATAGAACTACCATGTGATCCATCAATCCCACTTCTGTGTATTATCCAAAGGAATTGAAAGAGTCTTTTTTTAAAAATCTTTATTTATTTATTTATTTTTGGCTGCATCGGGTCTTAGTTGCAGCATGCAGGGTCTTTCGTTGCAGTGTGCAGGCTTCTCTCTAGTTGTGGAGCGCAGGCTCAGTAATTGTGGTGTGTGGGCTCAGTAGTTGCAGCACACAGGTTTAGTTGTCCCACAGCAAGTGAGATCTTAATTCCCCCAAACATCCCCTGCATTGGATGGCGGATTCTTAACCACTGGACCACCAGGGAAGTCCAAAAAGATTCTTAGAGACCTCTACACTCTCATGCTCATTGCAGCATTATTCACCGTAACCAAGATATGGAAACAACCTAAAAGTGTCTGTCAACAGATGAATGGATAAGGAAGATGTGGTGTATATATACAATGGAATATTATTGAGCCATGAGGCAAGATGAAATCCTGCCATTTGCAACAATATGGATGAACCCTTAGGGCATTATGCTAAGTGAAGTAAGTCAGACATAGAAAGATAAATACTGTATGATATCACTTATATGTGGAATCTAAAAAATCTGAACTCAGAAATAGTAGAGAGATGGTTATCAGATGCTGGGAGATAGGGAAAATGGGGAGATGTGGACAAAGGGTACAAAGTTCAGCATGGTGATTATAGTTAACAATACTGTATTATATAGTTGAACGTTTCTAAGAGAGTAATGTCACAACAAAAAAATACATGGTAATTATGTGATGTGATGGAGGTGTTAGCTAGCATTATGGTAGCAGTCATTTTTCAATAAATAAGTGTATTAAATGAACACCTTAAACTTAAACAATGTTATATGTGAATTATATCTGAATAAGGCTGGGATGGCAGAGGGAGAATGGCAGTCCTAAAGAGCAACCAAATTGTAATCGAAGGCAAAGTGGTACTGAAATGATTTCTACAAAATAAAATTAGAAATGAGAAATTAACTGAAGTGTTTGATCACATTGACATATCTTGCTTGCAATGATCTTGGAGAGTTTGGAGAAAATTAGTGGTAAGAATATAGAAAAAAAACCAACAACAACACAACCACAGCCACAATAATAACAACAAATAAGGCAACGATTGACTTCTGGAGAAACAAAGCATTGTACAGAAAAATAATTATAATCATAACATACTATCTGGCTTGCTATTGAACAGTATTTTCATGTCACAAATACAGACATAATGGATACAAATTTTACCAAAAATTGTGATATAGCTATACAAGCAGATGAACTAGCAAGTATAAATATATTACTATAGAGCTACGTCCTTGTTTTCCATATTATGAAGTCAATATATGCTTTAAGTTGAAAAAAAAGGATGGCAATATATTGTATTTAAAATATGGATGTAGGGCTTCCCTGGTGGTGCAGTGGTTACGAATACGCCTTGGACTTCTCTGGTGGTGCAGTGGTTAAGAATCCACCTGCCAATGCAAGGGACATGGGTTCGAGCACTGGTCTGGGAAAACCCAACATGCCGCGGAGCAACTAAGCCCGTGCGCCACAACTACTGAGCCTGCACTCTAGAGCCCGCAAGCCACAACTACTGAAGCCCGCGTGCCACAACTACTGAAGCCTGCTTACCTAGAGCCCGTACTCCGCAACAAGAGAAGCCTGTGCACCGCAACGAAGAGTAGCCCCCGCTCGCTGCAACTAGAGAAAGCCCACACGCAGCAAGGAAGACCCAACACAGCCAAAAATAAATACATAAATTTAAAATAAAATAAAATATGGATGTAAATAAGAGAAAAAAAAATTAAGTATTGAAATTGCTTACCTCTCAAGGAAATCACGTATTGAGGTTTGAGAGAGATAGGGCTGAGCATTAGAGCTTATTGATTAGAAGCTTTGTACTATTTGCTCTTTTAAACTGTATAGATGTATTACTTTTAAAAATAATAATTATATTAAGAATGTACATTTTTAATTGTAAAATGACTACATATAAGGATATAAAAAGATAACATGTAAAATACAGGTCTGTAGGACCAGAGTCTACAACATGTTTATCTAAGATGAAATTCTCAGAGCACTTTCAGTGAAATTCAACGCCAAATTAAAGTTCAGAATTTCTCCTACCAAAACCATATTTACTATCTCTACTTTTGTGATAATCATGCTCTCACTTTTCTTTTTTCTCTCACTTTTCTTTTTTTTTTTTAACTTATTTATTTAATTTTATTTTTGGTTGTGTTGGGTCTTTGCTGCTGCGCGCGGGCTTTCTCTAGTTGCGGCAAGTGGGAGCTACTCTTCTTTGTGGTGCGCAGGCTTCTCATGCGGTGGCTTCTCTTCTTGCGGAGCACAGGCTCTAGGCGTGTGGGCTTCAGTAGTTGTGGTGCACGGGCTCTAGAGCACAGGCTCAGTAGCTGTGGCGCACAGGCTCAGTTGCTCCATGGCATGTGGGATCTTCCCGGACCAGGGCTTGAACCCGTGTCCCCTGCATTGGCAGGCAGATTCTTAACCACTGCATCACCAGGGAAGTTTGCCTTCACTTTTCTTTATCTTTGTACCATCAAAGGTTTTATCCCTAACCTACAGGTTAAGTGTTGCCTGTTTTTGACTGTATCTAAATGAACTCTACTGCATATAGTATGCTATAACTTGCTCCATTTTCTAATACACATATTTGTGAGGTTGACCCAAGAAAGTGTGTTGCTGCCAATAATTCTTTTCCACTGTATTCTATTTGCTTTTGCCTATACCACATTTTTGTTCAAACTGCTCTTGACATTTGAGTTGTTTCCGTTATTTTTGCCGTTACAAACAAAACTATCAAATCATATAGAATTGCATTTGCTTTATGCAAATTAATTTTGTATCCAGCAACTTTCCTGAAATCTCAATTCTAGTAATTTATCTCTCAATTTTTTCTATGTCTATTTATAAAATCCACAAATAATGGCATCTTTGCTTTTTTCCAATCCACATCTCCTTTATTTATTTTTCTTTATTACTAATACTGGACCTCTGGTACATATTGAGCCTGCCAATCAGATTGTGGTTCAAATTCTCAGTTACAGCTTTTTACCCTTCTCAGCACAGAACTTATGTTCAAGAAAGTTGATTTTCCTTGTTATCTTCTGGGGTATGAGGTAGGGAGGGCAGGTTTAATCCTGGCTCACCATTATACATTTGGCCATTTGATGTCCTAGTTTTATAGGGGAGACGTGTCTTCCTATTAGACTCCTTCTCTTGAACAAGTCTTGGGCTTTGTTTCCTGTTGCCATATCCTGTGGGGCCATGGAGAAACATGGTTAGGGAATAAGCCAGTTCCATTTCTCAATTTACCTATCTGAGCTCTTGACTTAACTTAGATAAGACCTGAAATTTTCTTACCTTATTATTAGTTCACTGATGCATTTAAGGAAATTTTATTAAATATATTTTATGAGAACTATTTAGTTGTTTTCATTGGCAAGTCAGTCCAGGCACCCAGCCTGCCATGTTAGCAGAAAAAAAGCAGATGAGTTGAAGAATTATGAAAACAAACTAGGCTGCTGATTCTTCAGACAGGATGCAAGAACTAGTTTAAGTGTACCCTTTGAAGTAAGGCCAGTTTTCTAAACAATTTTTAAATCCTTTCTCAAAAAGTAATGACAATGCCAAGACTTTTTTCCTTTTCCAGTAAAAGCCATATACTACATTTCCGACAGTAGGTAAAAATATCCAAAGGGTGTATTCATTGCACCCTGATGTCATTTCTCTTGGTGAAAACACTATTGCGTTTTTTTCCAGAAAAACTATCTCCGTGCCAACACATATTATGCCAATCAATTACACATCAAGTTTTGAACTCCAAACACCTACACAAAGTTCTTCATGATTGGCTGTCACTTCTCAGAAATAACACAGTAATGTTCCAGCGTTCCTGAGAGATCATAGTATTCTTTTACAGTCCGTTTGATGTATGTTTCCAAAATGCCAGACAGAAACCCATAATGCCTTCAGAATTTGTGCCAAGTACACATAGCTGAGATTACTCAGATAAAGTCATATTAATCTTAAAGACATTTGCTATTTTTTTAGAATGACAAAAGGGCATTCATAATATTTTATGTGTAATTTACTTTGTTTATTCTATGGATGTGACCCTTAATTGTTTGTTTTGCTATTTAATTCAATGTTTGCTGAACAAAATGACAGGCATTTTGAGTCCCACTTTCCTGCATCCAGCATAACTGAGGTTATCAGACTGGACTCGCATATTCAGAAGAGGAAAACAGTCACTAAAATAAGGAGGCAAGAACTCCTTTTTTGTATCCATAACGTCTGGCAGTACCCCTGGCATGTGGGAGAAGCTAAATATTTATGAAAGGAATAATAATGTTGAGGGATATTAAATAGAATTCCCCACTTGTGCCAGGAAGAAAATGACAGAGAAAGAAGACAGGCTCTGGGGTTCAATAGATCTGGGCTTGTATTTCAGCAACGTCAGTCATTAACTTCCTGGCACTAACAAGTGAACATCAGTTTCCTAATCTGTAAGGAAGGGTATAATGCCTAATTCACAGGGCCGTGAATTGTGGGGATTAAGTGAGATGGCACATAAGCAACTAGCATAGTTCCTGGCACAAAGTTGTTATTCAGTAAGTTATTTCCCACTTTTTCAAATACTGTTTAAAAATTATCGCGAGAGAACAACGACCACTGCTGAGAGTGCGAGCGACGTGCACGCGCTGAGTAGGGGGAGGGGCCTGGCGCGTGCTGAAATGGGACTGAGAGTTGTCTGCTGGTTCTCAGCTTGAAGAAGATTCTACAGTCATTATTGATCCTTTTTCTTGGCATTACCATTTTTTGAAGCAAAGTTAACCTAGTTTTCTAGTTTGAGCTTTCTTTTTAGCCATCTTTTTTTTTAAAAAAATGTAATCTATAAACTAGACAAGAGATAGTTCTACAATGTCCAAGTCATTCCAGCAGTCGTCTCTTGGTAGCGACTCGCAGGGCCGTGGGCGTGACCTGTCTGCAGCAGGAATAGGCCTTCTTGCTGCTGCTACCCAGTCTTTAAGTATGTCAGCGTCTCTTGGAAGAATGAACCAGGGTACTGCACACCTTGCTACTTTGACAAATCTTGGAATGAGTTCTTCATTGAATCAACAAGGAGCCCATAGTGCACTGTCTTCTGCTAGTACTTCTTCCCATAATTTGATTTCTGTATTTAACATTGGAAGTAGAGGTCCCCTCCCTTTGTCTTCTCAGCACCGTGGAGGTGCATACCAGCCCAGTAACATTTTGGCCAGCTTTGGTCTGTCTGCTAGAGACTTAGATGAACTGAGTCGTTATCCAGAGGACAAGATTACTCCTGAGAACTTGCCCCCAATCCTTCTACAACTTGAAAGGAGGAGAACTGAAGAAGGCCCTACATTGAGTTATGGTAGAGATGGCAGATCTGCTACATGGGAGCCACCATACAGAGTACCTAGGGACGATTGGAAAGAAAAGAAGCACTTTAGAAGAGATAGTTTTTTTTTGTTTTGGGGGGGGTTTTTTTGGCTGTGTTGGGTCCTCTTTGCAGTGCACAGGCTTCTCATTGCAGTGACTTCTCTTATTGCGGAGCATGGCGGGCAGGCTTCAGTAGTTGTGGCTCACGGGCTTAGTTGCTCCGCAGCATGTGGGATCTTCCCAGACCAGGGATCGAACCCGTGTCCCACGCATTGGCAGGCGGTTTCTTAACCACTGCGCCACCAGGGAAGCCCAAGAAGAGATAGTTTTGATGATCATGGTCCTAGTTTCAACCCAGTGCTTGGTTATGACTGTGGAAGTCATTTGCAAGAATCTGGTTATTATGACAGAATGGATTATGAAGATGACAGATTAAGAGATGGAGAAAGGTGTAGGGATGATTCTTTTTTTGGTGAGACCTCACGTAACTATCATAAATTTGACAGTGAGTATGAGAGAATGGGACATGGTCCTGGCCTCTTACAAGAGAGATCTCTGTTTGAGAAAAAGAGGGGTGCTCCTCCAAGTAGCAATATAGAAGACTTCCAGGGACTCTTACCAAAGGGTTATCCCCATCTGTGCTCTATATGTGATTTGCCAGTTCATTCTAATAAGGAGTGGAGTCAACATATCAATGGAGCAAGTCACAGTTGTTGATGCCAGCTTCTTCTTGAAATCTACCCAGAATGGAACCCTAACAATGATATAGGACATACAATGGGTGATCCATTCATGTTGCAGCAATGTACAAACCCAGCACCAGGAATTCTGGGACCTCCACCTCCCTCATTTCATCTTGGGGGACAAGCAGTTGGACCAAGAGGAAATCTGGGTGCTGGAAATGGAAACCTGCAAGGACCAAGACACATGCAGAGTGGGAACTAGCCGAGTTGTTCACATCATGGATGTCTGGCAAGGGAAAAACTTGAGATATCAACTATTACAGCTGGTGGAACCATTTGGAATTATTCAAATCATCTGATTCTAAATAAAATTAATGAGGCATTTATTGAAATGGCAACCACAGAAGATGCTCAGGCTGCAGTGGATTATTATACAGCTATACCAGCATTAGTATTTGGCAAGCCAGTGAGAGTTAATTTATCCTAGAAGTATAAAAGAATAAAGGCCTTTATTGAGATGGAGACCAGAGAAGATGCAATGGCAATGGTTGACCACTGTTTGAAAAAGGCCCTTTGGTTTCAAGGGAGATATGTAAAAGTTGACCTGTCTGAAAAATACAAAACCGTGGTACTTAGGACTCCCAACAGAGGCATTGACTTACTGAAAAAAGATAAATCCCGGAGAAGATCTTACTCTCCAGATGGCAAAGAATCTCCAAGTGATAAGGAATCCAAAACTGATGGTTCCCAGAAGACTGAAAGTACAACTGAAGGTAAAGAACAAGAAGAGAAGTCAGGTGAAGATGGTGAAAAAGATACAAAGGATGACCAGTCAGAACAAGAACCTAACATACTTCTTGAATCTGATTTGCTTGATCTACTTTGAGTGAGCTTTTGGTTTTCCAACTGTGGCCCATTGACAAAAATATTTTAAATCTTAGAAGCCTGAAACACTGCGTCAGACCTTATTGTCACGCTGTAGTAAATTCTCCAAGGTAGTGCAGTCCTGTGAGGTTTCTTGGCAATCAGCCAACTGTAGCTCACCTTCCTTGACTCAATATTTATTGATTTGCTTATTTGAACAAATTATCTCTAAGATAAAGTCTACAGTAATATATTTACTTGTACAAAGAAAATCATATAAGCCCTGAAGGTTTTAATAGCAGTAAAATATGAAAGATGGTCACTGAGTTTTGCTTCCTCAACCAATTTTTTTTTAATCCAAGAAGTGATAGCAAGAAGGACATGAGAGTGGTATGAATAAAATTATAAACCTAGCACTTTTACAGTTTACAGATTACAAAGATAGTGATAGAATCCAAAATCTCTGTATTTTTAATATATGTAATAGGTGTCACATTGGCTTCCTGTGTAGTTTTGTCTGAATCATGTTTAGGCCTTACTTCAACTCTCGAGACATAGAATACAACAACAATGGTCATTGATACTCATCACCACTTCAATTTCTTGCAGTAAACATAAGGAAAAGACTAGCATAGTATTATAAGTATTTGCATTCAAGTAGCTACAAGCCATGGCATATGGAAAGAAAAAAGTGCTTTTAAGACACATAAAATACAGTGTTATCCACTTACTAACTAAAGAATCAAGAACCCCCAAAAGGCAGTTAAAAAAAACAAACAAAAAACTTGGTTCAAATGTTAGAATAAAAGCATAAGGTAAAAGAAAATTTGTTCCCTCAAATTTAATCATTGTAAATGCAAACTTACACTGTTCTACCTAATGTCACATAATTAATTTATTCTATCAATACTTCATTATTTTTCTTAGCTTGACAGGTTGGGGAAGGATGTTATAATTCATAAAATCTTTGATAATGTCTCTACCTTGTCCAATAGTCTGGAAACATTATTTTCCAAGTTAGTAAACCAATGAAAAAAAGCAGATTTTATATGTTCTTCTGTTGCTTGCTAATTAGCCTATGCCTACCAAAAATCTGGTCCTACTTTTTGATATCAAGACAGAACTTCCTCAGGGCAAATTTGTTAGGGCTAGTGATTTCTTTTTCAGTAGCACTAGATAGACTTAAAGGAAGGAATAGAATCCCAGTGAAGAAGATACCCTGCCATCAGCTACTTCACATTTCAGAACAGAGCAGACAACCTCAGGGACCTGTGGGTAAACGGTAAATGACAACCAAGATTCTGCCCATTATTAATTCAGTATCTTGCTGTTTAGTTTTCGGCAGAAACAAAACACATAATTAGTCTTGGCAGTTGAGAACCACAATTGCCTCTCACTATGTTGAACTCTTTGCTTCCCTTTTATTTATTTATTTATTTATTCATTAAAAATATTTATTTATTTAGGCTGCGCTGGGTCTTCATTGCGGCACGCAGGATCTTTGTTGCGGCATGCGGGATCTCTTTTTTTTAGTTGCAGCATGCCTACTTCTTAGTTGAGGCATGTGAACTCTGAGTTGCGGCATGCATGCGAGATCTAGTTCCCTGACCAGGGATCAAACCCGGGC
Organism: Lagenorhynchus albirostris; assembly: GCF_949774975.1. Taxonomy (NCBI): domain Eukaryota; kingdom Metazoa; phylum Chordata; class Mammalia; order Artiodactyla; family Delphinidae; genus Lagenorhynchus; species Lagenorhynchus albirostris. Next base: position 39,424,747 of record NC_083106.1, on the reverse strand, counting down.
CACCTGATTGAGAGCACCCACAGGACCACCAGGCAAGTCCTTGCTTCCCTTTCCTTTAAGTATTACAGAAGAATAATTTCATATGGGTGTAAAAAGCAGCCAATAGAAGAGAAGCATAAAAATGCCTATTAAATTGTATCCTGTGTATTGTCACTCCTGTGGTAATGACCATAATTTATGACACAACTTTATATTCTGCATATATCCTCAAAAGCTACTGAACGTGACTAACAGTAATTAAGAATAGCCCTGTGGAATAAGTCTTAAAACATTATCTGACAACTTGGCTAAGGGTGACAGAATTTTCTCTAAATAGCTCAGATTTTATAATAGTACCTAAATGAGAACTTATCCTCTCATGCAGCAACAGTTTTGTTTTGCTTTTTTAATGTATTTATTTATTTTTGGCTGTGTTGGGTCTTCATTGCTGCGTGCAGGCTTTCTCTAGTTGCGGCGAGCAGGGGCTACTCTTCATTGTGGTGCACAGGCTTCTCATTGCTGTGGCTCGTCTTTGTTGCAGTGCACGGGCTCTAGGCACATGGGCTTCAGCAGGCTCAGTAGTTGTGGCTTGCAGGCTCTAGAGCGCAGGCTCAGTAGTTGTGCACGGGCTTAGTTCCGCGGCATGTGGGATCTTCCCGGACCAGGGCTCAAACCCGTGTCCCCTGCATTGGCAGGCGGATTCTTAACCACTGCACCACCAGGGAAGCCCATTGTTTTGTTTTCTGGGCTAACTTTTCTCATAGTTAAACATAAAGCACTACTTATACTCACTATGAAAAACTGTTAATACGTAGTTGTGGTGGAGACAATAAGTTATACAGGGAAGAACTGAATGATTCATTTTTTCCCAAAGGTCTAATCCTTAGATCTACTTTAAACTGTTGTCTAAGGCCAAAAGTGAAGACAAATAATGCATTTTGATACCTAGCTGGTAAGGCTTTGAATAAAAGTTTGATAATCTGCAGCAAAATAGTCAGATACTAGGCTGAGGTTCAGAAACCCTTGCTATTGATTGTGTTCATTTTTATTTTAGAGGACCAATGTATTTCAGAAAAATGCTTCCTTGTGGTAGAGAATAACAACATGCTCATAACTTTCTTCTAAATATTCAAAGGTATGCTCAGAGAAACCTGTATTTTTGACCCTTCAGTAAGTTGTTTGTAAATATGAATCAAAAGAAGTGTCAGTCTCATGCCTAGGATAAAATCCCTAGCTTTTTTATATGAACAATATTTTCAACTATTGATTTATCTTCATTTAAACCTCAAACATTTTTCAAATGACTTCACAGTCTGTAACATAATACCTCAAAACGTATTCCTAATCTAAAAACTCATTTTGGGATGTGTTTAGGCAATAATATAAAGCAATCAAACATTTTATCACTTGGTAATAACATTGTATCAAATTATCCACTCCTGATTATACTTTCTCATGATGAAATGAGGTATCAGAATAAGTTGTGTCAGAGAAACTGGAAAGTAAATAAGATTTACTGAACTGGGTACTAGTCAGTATTGCTATTCTGACCCTTCCTTTCTCTTTCACTTTCCAATAGAATGTTTCAAAGTAGCAGAAATTCTTTCTTACTGAATTTTAAAAAATCACCTGATTGATAAGGCATTAAGTTCTCCATTCTTTCATTTTTGTTTAAACAAAATAAGGAATATCATTCAAAAAATGATACAAAGATTCAAAAAGGGTAGCTCAACTAAATATTCTGATGAAATAGCATTTTAATATTATTTTTGTCAACTTTTGGAGATAAAGGACACTATCCAAAACACATGCTTAATTATACTTACCACTAATATGTAACTATTTTAAGGTGTAAAATATCATTTTTTGACTAGGATCAATTGATCTTCATTTTCTTTCTGAAAGTAGAGCTTAGTCTTACTAAGCCTGCCATATGTTTAAAGAAGCCACAATTTGTAATTACAGTTATTTTTTCATATTTATTTTGCCAGTTGAATAGTAAGCATAATTGAGGACTGGATAATTAATATATATATAAATATGCATCTATATTAATTATCATTTATTCTGATTTTTTCCTGTTTTACAACTCCATTTGCTGCAGAAAAAAAAATAATAAGATATTTTCATATCCTCTTTCTTACCCTGCCCACTAAAAACATTTCTCTTTCGCCTGTTAAATTCCTGGGTCTTAGGCAGTCAGGTTACCAGGCAAGGGAAGAATTGAAAGGAGTCAGAGCCAGTTGGATTGCTTTAAATTGGAGATGACAAAGATTTGCAAAAGAAAATTATGGAAAAGAAGAAAAAATAAAGGAATGGAGGGCAAGAAAGTTAAAGATCAATCCAGACTCGCTTTAGGGGATGTTTGAAGCATTGCAGATGAAAGTTTAGGTTGATCTTCTCTACCATGTGGGGCAGGACTCTAAAAGATAGGTAAAAAAGAGGATTCAAAGAACTTTGTTGGTATGTTATGACTGAATCTCCTCTTTGGCGGTTTTTTAGGGGGGGGTTACATTGGTGAATTAAGTTGCTTTTTAAATTTTTAGGAATGTTGTATTATGTTTTTCATTTGTGTGTTTGTTTTCCAATTACACACCATGTTCAGGTTGATTTCAGAGTGAGAACAATAAGGTCCAACTTTATATGGATGACAACATAGATTATGGATTATTGTTCTATGAGGTGGTAGATATTTAATTTATAATTTCAAAGAAAATTAGTCTTATTTTTCATTTTCTTCCAAGTTTTATTGTAAGCCCTAACATCATAATCCAGATGATTAAGAAACTGATATATTCAGTATCTTCTATTGGTTACACGTACTGAATAGTCCACGCAAATTAAAACAGATTGTGGCATTGTAAGACCGCAATAATGCGTAACTAACATTATTGAATACTTATTCCGTGCCTGGCTTTATTCAAACCATCTCACACACATTTAATTTGATAAGCTCACCACAACTCCATGATGTAGAATTGCGTTTTTCCCTGTTTTTCCAAAGAGGAAACTGAGGCAGGAAAAAGATAAATAACATGCGCAGGGTCACACAATACCAGCTGGTAGATAATGGTGCTATGTTCAAAACCATGTAGTCAGGTTTCAGAGCCTGCCTTCTTAACCTCTAGATTATACCATCTCTTTAATCAAGGCTTATATTTAATCTCTAAACAGTAAAACATTATATTACTGGTACTTGCCCAAATAGAAAAACATATTAAGGCATTTAATAATTAATAACAAAACATATGAAAGGAAATCAATTTTCACAGTATGAAGTTTAAAACAATCCTATTCTCAATAATACAAATAATATATTTGTACCGTATTTTGTTTATGTTCTACCCAATCCACTTACTCACCTTGCTTTCTGGCTAGAGCTGTCATTATTACAGCTACTGAGTATTGCACACATAAATCTTGCTGCAATTTATTTGAGAAAAAATAGAAAAGTCACTTTTTTCTACATTTTCTCTTAAGTGAGGAAAAACGTAGTGTGTCAGGGTGTTTCAGACTTATAAAGGGAAAATTTGGACAAGGGCGTCTAAGAACATGTAATTTCTACTCACATATGCTACAAAACAATGGAGGCTGTCTGCAGAGAGTAATGATAAATAGATTGATGGAGAAATATATATTGTATACTGTAAATTATTTAATATATACCATATATATTTGGCAACACTAATAGATATGTCATATTGTTGAATCAGATTGATAGATAATTATGTTATATACTCTAACTTATTTAATATATATTATATGTATTTGGCAAAACTAATAGATATAAATCCTATTGTTGAATCTGGTTGCTTCCTGAGAAAGTTTTATCAGATTTATCCATTGTTGCTCTAGGGACATAATAGGGCTGATGGGTGTGAACCCTAGGGAAACAGACATATCCATTAAAATTCATGGTCACCTTAAAAAGTAACACATGGGAAATGGTCCCAGCAAGGCACTAAAAGGGTCAATCTATGAAGAAATCTATCCAATGATCACCATGTAACAATCGTGATGGGGTAGCTATGGAGCAACATTTCCTTCACCATCTCAATAAGTAATTCTCCTGAGGATGACCTATACTGAGGCTTTAACAGGATCATCCTCTGTAGTTGAATGAAAATTGCCACTTCCATAGGAAATTGCCTAGAAAACAAATTTCTCATAGAACAACAACCTAAGTCACTTCAAAATGTAGTACTTAAGGGACTGTTTTGAGAATGGTGAGAACATTACTAGCATTCTAAGAGGGTGTTCCCAGAATCACCTAGACTAGACTGATTTCTAAACCATCCTATTGTGTTTTTCCAAAGGACTCCGTAAATGTGGAATTTAAAACCCAAGAACTTTTCATTGCGTGGATGAGTTCATCCACAAAGTTATTTAGTTGACTCTGAAAATATTTTGTAACTTTTTGTGTGTGTATGAGTGATCTTTTTAGTGCAAAGAGATGAATGTCTTACGGGAGACCCTCAGAAAAATCTCATTTGCGGAACTTGAAATATCTGCCACCACCAGGTAATGATTTCTTTCCTCCACATGGGATGTAGGTGAACTTAAGGAGCCATGATTTTTGTCTATTGTTCTTACTCAGAGAAGTATCAACATCTATGGCCCTTTCCTAGAAAATAGGCTGCTATCTCTGCTAGGAAAGAGAATTTCTTGCAGTGTGTAAATCCTCAGCTCATAACAGCTTGGTTTAGGTATCAGTTTTGTTTTTTCTGTTTCTGTGAAGGGTAAGGAGAAACTTGCTCCTAGTGCCCCAAATGAGGTGTGAGTATTATGAGTGGGTCTAACCACCACGGGCCCACAATTTCTTCCCTGAGGAAAGTAATAAAAGGACTTGGAACACCTTCACGCCTTCTGACATTAACCCAATCCTGCTGGTAGAAGCTCCACTGTAGGTGTTCGGCATGTCGTTTGTCATTCACTCCCACCTCTGAGACTCCAAACCATCTGAAAAATTAAAGAATCCCACTTCAGGCAAAGGGCAGGAAAAGTATAAGAGAGGATGAGGAGGAAATGTGCTGACCTGAGAACTTTGCAAATATGTGGAGTTTGTAAAACTAAAGGCAAAAAAAAATGTACATAAGCAATTCACTCTAGTTGATAAAGTTTTTTTCTCCACAGTGGTATAGGTTAACAATTTTAATACTGCTATCCATTACATTGGAATTGAAAAATTAAGTAAATAGATGGCAAGTGGTGAGAACCAGTGTCTCACTGCTGAAGTGAGAGTTTACAGATAAGTAGGGGAGGCGAGGACGATCCATGTGGTAGTGGATTAAAGTTGGAGATATCAGTATGAACTCATGTTTAGCTTAATATAGATACAGAGGGTTACATATAGAAATATTTATTAAATATGTATATATTCACAGGTCAGTATACACATAGGTATTTCCTTGCTCTTTCAGCTGAGAGGGCCTGGAAGCCATAACACCTCAAAAGCAAAGAGCACAACTAGCACTCAGATCTGGTTTCTAAGATCCTTCTCCAGTAAAAGGAACAAGAGATCATTGGGTAAATGGCTGATTCTAGGACTGGCTTAGGCAATAGACAACATGTACTGGATTATCTTGTAGTGTCAGAAAGTAAGGAAGTGCTCAAAATAGAACAAAAACCTGCAATGATGGGGGTATGTCAAAGGGACACAGAAGCCAACTAAAAGATGTCCCAGTGGCCCAAACTGGCACAATTTGAGCAATAAAATAGTGTTGGATTATAACACAGTATAAAATAAATGTCTGTAAGTTCATAATAACATAAATTAATGATTGAATAAATAAATAAGTGGGGGAGAAGACACAAATCTCTCATGCATAAGAATTCCAAATAATTGATGTCGATGCTTTGCCCTCAAGGAGAGAGAGCATGGCTCCTACTCAAGTGTGGGCTATTCATAGTGACATCCTTCCAAAAATTACAGTATGGAAAGAGAGAAAGAAAAGGTTACTGTGGAGAATGGAAAGAGAGAAAGAGAGAAAGAGAGAAAGAAAAGGTTACTGTGGAGAAACCTGACAGACACTGGCTCAACCAGGTTATCAAGGTCAACATCAGTAGTTTAAGTCATGTTAATGGTATGTACCCTTGATATGATGCAATGAAAACAGCACTTTAACTCTGTAGTCTTCCTCTCAAAACCCACAATATCCATCTAATAGTGAGAAAAATCTCAGAAAAACCATAACTGAGGGACATTCTAAAAAATACCTAAACAATACTCTTTAAAACTGTCAGGGTCATCAAAAACAAGTCTGAGAAACTGCCACAGCCAAGAAGAGCTTAAGAAAATATGACAACTAAATATAATGTGGTATCCTGAATGAGACCCTGGAAGCCTTTGCACAGATGAAACTGTTCATAGTGCTCCATGTCAGGGTAGTTCTGTGACCTTAGCCATGTGACTGAATTCCTATACCTGAGGTTTCTTATTTTTATACTTGAGATAATTACAGTTATATATCTCATGGAGCAAATTGTGAGAATTAAATTAGACAATTCTAAAGTGCTTACATATTTAGTAGTAACAGTAATAGTTAATAGTAGTAGTACAAGCTCAATATGTCAGGTTCTTTTCTTCATTAGTTAAGGAATTGACAGTTTAACCTTTGTGTCAAAGCTACAGTTTTATCTCCTGATTTTGTATCTTATTTCTCTTCATTAACACCCGAGAAAGGAGATGACGATGACAGCTACAGGTTCCTTCTCTTTTTCCCCCTTCTCTAATTTGATTTAAGTGTATATTACCAAGCATTCAGCATGGTGCTATACCCTATGAGAACTAAAGAAGAATAAAACAATTTATGCGGAGGTGAAAATTGGGGGAAGGAATGGAAAGGCATTATAATCAGGAGACAAAACATTATGTACAGCATCCCAGACCCTTCATAGCAATCTCATCCAAACTGTCAAGCTCCTAGCCTCTCTTCTTGAGATGTACCTACTTCAGCCACATGGGAAGGCTTTCCATGCCCCAGACTTTCCAATATCTGTGCAGTTGCTCATTCTATTGTTTTTAACTATAATGTCCTTCTCTTCTCTACCTATCAAAATTCTACTCACTCTTCAAGGACCGTCTCAGATGTTACCTCCTCTGGGAACCTTTCCCTGGTTCTTCCAGGTAAGATTAATTACCACCTCTCTCTGGCTCCACAGCTTGCTTATAGCACTACAGTAGCCCCAAAACTTCCTGAAAATGGGATCTTGTCTTATTAATGCATTTATCCCTAGCAAGAAAATTCAGTTAATTTTTATAGAAGATTCAAAAATAAAGATCTATATAGCAAGCATCCTACAGTCACATTGTTCTTAAATTTATTTTAATAATATTTTATGATGTTGAGTGCTTAAAAGGTACTTCTTCCAGCTTGCCTACCTAGCACCCAAATTTTAAGATTCCCTCATGTAAGCACAGTTACTAACAAGAAAGAGAGAGGTTTGGAGAAAACACTAAAATGGTAGACTGGAAACCTGGTTCTGTCCCAGCTTTGCCACTCACTAACTGTATCACCCTGAGAAAATCATGTCTTTGTATCACAATCAACACATTTGTAAAATAAGAAGTTAAGCTAGATGACTTCTAAGGTCCTTTCCAGCTGTATAGTCTACCATTCTACAAATACCAGTCCTCAGGTCTTACCATTACATTGCTTTCACCCAAGGATTTACTGATAATACTGACTTTAAGTAAAAGCTTAAAGTAAGATGAGGGCGGTGACTTCAAAACAACTGGAGAATAGTCATCTGCGGGACTTCCCTAATGGTCCAGTGGTTAACACTTCGCATTTCCACTGCAGGGGCACGGGTTCGATCCCTGGTCCAGGAGCTAGGATCCCGTGTCTGTGCGGCCACAAAAAAAAAAAAAAAGAAGAATTATCTGCGATTGGGATACTGTGCCATTCCTTTTTTTTTTTCTGAAAAGCTTGGGAAAGACACCAGTGTTTGTAACCAAAAGCGGGGTCCGACTGCTCGCCGCTCAAAAGCCAATAAAGAGGCCAGGTTTGTGGAAAGGAAAGTTTGCTTTATTTTGGATGCTGGCAACTGGAGAGTGGAGGGGGGGAGGGTGGACACCTGTCCAAAGGCCGACTCCCCCTGACCTTGACAATCAGGGGACAAGAGCTTTTATAGACAGAGGGAGGGGGCTACACGTAGAAATGGTATAGTCAGCTCTGACAGTCATCATCAGTGGTCTGACCAGCGTCATCTTGACTGTGTCAGGTACAGTTAATCTTCAGTTCCAGGGCCAGTTTGTTTCCATTTCTTTGAGGCCAGTTCTCGGAATTGTGGCATCTTATGTCATGGCTACAGCCTGGTCATCATGTAGTTAACTTCTTCCACCTGGTGGGAGTTTCAGTATCTATAAGACAGCTCACAGGATATGGCTCAGAATATTATCTATAGCCCTTAAGGAGGAACTAAATGTTCTTGACTATACTTAATGACTAAACTATTATTATTTGGTCTCCTTTGACCGTTTTCCTTTGTTCCTGCATTTTCTCACTTCTCTGATTAAACTTATTCTTTGGCTAAAGTTTTTCCACAGAAAAAAGGAAGGCTGAGGACATGGGGTGGGGAGGGCAAGGACCATAGGTCCTGCTCCATTTCATGTTGACATGTGGTCTTGATAGCTCTGAGTGTGCAATCGATGAGACCACGTTCCCTAGAAGAGTCAGAGGTGGAGATACCTGTTCAAATGCCTTGTTGGAGGAGTGTTCTCAGGAGTGGGGTGGGGGGCGTGAGGGAAGAGGAATAGGCAGGGAAAAATAAAGCTGGCAGGGACGTATTCTCAGCTAAACAATAGCTTTGATCCCATGGAGAAGCTCTGGAATAGGAATTACACCACAGATTTCACCTTGAGGTGAAGGGGCTGACATTTGGTCTCCTGTGTCAGTCAGTCGCTGGCCAAGTTTGGGAAGGTATAGCATCCAAGGCAGGTCAGGTGGCTCCTGGCTGCCTCTTGACCTAGGGCAATTCTCTGTAAGAGAATTTCTCTATAAGAGAAAGGGGAAGCTTTGATTTGTTAGTAGTTAACACCTGGAGCCCCTGTAGGATGGGTGCTTCAGCTAACAAAAGGAATCTAGGCAAGCACCAACACCATCCTCTGATTAAAATTCCTTTACTTCCCAGAGCAGAAGCAAGTACTCAAAAAAGTAGAAGTAGACATATACTAGAATATTCTAAGTTCTGAGTGTAGCCATGCATGTACTCATTCATTTCTTCATATAATCAATTAATAAACATTGAGTCCTGCTTACGCTGACCTGCTTCAGTAAACAATGCAACTATGTTCAAGTCAGACGCCCTTGAATGTACCAAACTAATGGTTTTTCTTGATTTGGTATAAGAAATCGTTTTTTGTTGTTGTTGTTTTTTGTTTGTTTTGTTTTGTTTTGGGGGGTTTTTTTGGCCGCAAGGTTTGTGGGATCTTAATTCCCTGACCAGGGATTGAACCCATGCCGTTGGCAGTGAAAGCACAGAGTCCTAACCACTGGACAGCCAGGGAATTCCCAAGAAACCGTATCTTTTTAACAAAAGTGTTCATCACTGGATGGGATGGATCCTTACACTATCCTTTCTTCAAAGGGCCTCAGGAGAACTGAATGGACAGCTTAGACTGAGCTGTCCACCCAAGGCTGGACTTGAGCCTACCAGGAGCACCAACCACTGGCCTGTTGGTGTCAAAACCCAGGATCCATGGATATTACCTTTGATATAAACAGAGCTCTTGGCAGTATGAGTCCCTATATGACATAAAAGAACACATGGGGCTTTGAATACATTTGCTCTAGAAGTTATATATTATCGGTTTGGTTTTGTCCTCTTGCATAATACGTGTTTTTTCCTCTTGATTAAACTTCTTTTGCATTATATGTGGCCAGTATGCTTGCAAGTAAGGAAGCTGTAGCCATCCTGCTGGAATATGCAGAGTTCACTACAACCCTCAATGTAAGCTAGGTTCTGTGGGTCAAGAATGTATCTAATAGCTATGGAAACATATTTAAATCACTTCTCTCCTGAAGCGAGTGACTGCAAAGAATGACTCCAAGGATTCTAGCATAATGGAGAACAGTACTGGCAAGTGAGACAGAAAATACTGGAAGAGGAAGCTTGTGAGACAAGAGTTTGAAATGGCTCAGAGAACTTAGTCCTTTCCCATGCATGCACATGTCTCTTAAGAGTTCTCCCATTGTGGAAGGCTTTGCTTCTTCTTATTTTTTTTAAACTTAATTTAATTATTTTTTATACAGAAGGTTCTTATTAGTTATCTATTTTATACATATGTGTATATATGTCAATCCCAATCTCCCAATTCCTACCACCACCACCACCCCGCCACTTTCCCCTGTTGGTGTCCATACATTTGTTCTCTACATCTGTGTCTCTATTTCTGCCTTGCAAACTGGTTCATCTGTACAATTTTTCTAGATTCCACATATATAAGTTAATATATGATATTTGGTTTTCTCTTTCTGACTTACTTCACTCTGTATGACAGTGTCTAGGTCCATCCACATCCCTACAAATGGCCCAGTTTCATTCCTTTTCTATGGCTGAGTAATATTCCATTGTATATATGTACCACATCATTATTCATTCATCTGTCGATGGGCATTTAGGTTGCTTCCATAACCTAGCTATTGTAAATAGTGCTGCAATGAACATTGGGGTGCATGTATCTTTTTGAATTATGGTTTTCTCTGGGTATATGCCCAGTAGTAGGATTGCTGGGTCACATGGTAATTATATTTTTAGTTTTTTAAGGAACCTCCATACTGTTCTCCATAGTGGCTGTATCAATTTACATTCCCATCAACAGTGCAACAGGGTTCCCTTTTCTCCACACCCTCTCGAGCATTTGCTGTTTCTAGATTTCTGATGATGCCCATTCTAACCAGTGTGAGGTGATACCTCATTGTAGTTTTGATTTTCATTTCTCTAATAATTAGTGATGTTGAGCAATTTTTTCATGTGTTTGTTAGCCACCTGTATGTCTTCTTTGGAGAAATGTCTATTTAGATCTTCTGCCTTTTTTTTTTTTAACATGTACATGAAACATTTTTATTGTTGCTAGTTTTACAAAATTCTGCCCATTTTAAAAATTGGGTAGTTTGTTTTTTTAATATTGAGTTGCATGAGCTGTTTATGTATTTTGTAAATTAATCCTTTGTCCATTGATTCATTGGCAAATATTTTCTCCCATTCTGATGGTTGTCTTTTCATATTGTTTGTAGTTTCCTTTGCTGTGCAAAAGCATTTAAGTTTCAGTAGGTCCCATTTGTTTATTTTTCTTTTTATTTCCATTACTCTAGGAGGTGGATCAAAAAAGATCTTTCTGTGATTTGTGTCTAAGAGAGTTCTTCCTATGTTTTCCTCTAAGAGTTTTACAGTGTCCGGTCTTACATTTAGGTCTTTAACCCATTTTGAGTTTATTTTTGTGTATCGTGTTAGGAATTGTTCTAATTTCATTCTTTTACATGTAGCTGTCCAGTTTTCCCAGCACCATTATTAAAGAGACTGTCTTTTCTCCACTGTATATCCTTGCCTCCTTTGTCATAGATTAGTTGACCATAGGTGTGTGGGTTTATCTCTGGGCTTTCTATCCTGTTCCATTGATCTATATTTCTGTTTTTGTGCCAGTACCATATTGTCTTGATTACTGTAACTTTGTAATATAGTCTGAAGTCAGGGAGCCTGATTTCTCCAGCTCTGTTTTTTTTCCCTCAAGACCGCTTTGGCTATTCGGGGTCTTTTGTGTCTCTATATAAGTTTTAAGATTTTTAGTTCTAGTTCTGTAAAAAATGCCATTGGTAATTTGATAGGGATTGCATTGAATCTGTAGATTACTTTGGATAGTACAATCATTTTCACAATATTCATTCTTCCAATCCAAGAACATGGTATATCTCTCCATCTGTTGGTATCATCTTTAATTTCTTTCATCAGTGTCTTATAGTTTTCTGAGTACAAGTCTTTCACCTCCTTAGGTAGGTTTATTCCTAGGTATTTTATTCTTTTTGTTGCAATGGTAAATGGGAGTGTTTTCTTGATTTCACTTTCAGATTTTTCATGATTAGTGTATAGGAATGCCAGAGATTTCTTTGCATTAATTTTGTATCCTGCAACTTCACCAAATTCATTGATTAGCTTTAGTAGTTTTCTGGTGGCATCTTTAGGTTTCTCTATGTATAGTATAGGGTCATCTGCAGACAGTGACAGTTTTACTTCTTCTTTTCCAATTTGTATTCCTTTTATTTCTTTTTCTTCTTTGACTGCCATGGCTAGGACTTCCAAAACTATGTTGACTAAGTGGTGAGAATGGACATCCTTGTCTTGTTCCTGATCTTAGAGGAAATGCTTTCAGTTTTTCAACACTGAGAATGATGTTTGCTGTGGGTTTGTTGTATATGGCCTTAATTATGTTGAGGTATGTTCCCTCTATGCCCACTTTGTGGAGAGTTTTAATCATAAATTGGTGTTGAATATTGTCAAAAGCTTTTTCTGCATCTATTGAGATGATCATATGGTTTTTATTCTTCAGTTTGTTAATATTGTGTATCACATTGATTGATTTGTGTCTATTGAAGAATCCTTGCATCCCTGGGGTAAATCCCACTTGATCATGGTGTATGATCCTTTTAATGTGTTGCTGGATTCTGTTTGCTAGTATTTTGCTGAGGAATTTTGCATCTATATTCATCAGTGATATTGGTCCATAATTTTCTTTTTTTGTAGTATCTCTGTCTGGTTTTGGTATCCGGGTGATGGCAGCCTCATAGAATGAGTTTGGGAGTGTTCTTCCCTCTGCTATATTTTGGAAGAGTTTGAGAAGGATGGGTGTTAGCTCTTCTCTAAATGTTTGATAAAATTCGCCTGTGAAGCCCTCTGGTCCTGGACTTTTGTTTGTTGGGAGATATTTAATTACAGTTTCAATTTCATTGCTTGGGATTGGTCTGTTCATATTTTCTATTTCTTCCTGGTTCAGTCTTGGAAGCTTATACCTGTCTAAGAATTTGTCCATTTCTTCCAGGTTGTCCATTTTATTGGCATGGGGTTGCTTGTAGTAGTCTCTTAGGATGCTTTGTATTTCTGCGGTGTCTGTTGTAACTTCTCCATTTTCATTTCTAATTTTATTAATATGAGTCCTCTCCCTCTTTTTCTTGAGGAATCTGGGTCAATGTTTATCAATTTTGTTTATCTTCTCAAAGAACAAAGTTTTAGTTTTATTGATCTTTGCTATTGTTTTCTTTCTTTCTATTTCATTTATTTCTGCTCTGATCTTTATGTTTTCTTTCCTTCTACTAACTTTGGGTTTTGTTGGTTCTTCTTTCTCTACTTCCTTTAGGTGTAAGTTTAGATTGTTTATTTGAGATTTTTCTTGTTTCTTGAGGTAGGATTGTATTACTATAAACTTCCCTCTTAGACCTGCTCTTGCTGCATCCCATAGGTTTTGGATTGTCGTGGTTTTGTTGTCATTTGTCTTTAGGTATTTTTTGACTTCCTCTTTGATTTCTTCAGTGATCTCTTGGTTATTTAGTAACGTATTGTTTAGCATCAGTGTGTTTGTGTTTTTTACATTTTTCCCCTGGTAATTGATTTCTGATCTCATAGCATTGTAGTCGGAAAGGATGCTTAATATGATTTCAATTTTCTTCAATTTATCAAGGCTTGATTTGTGACACAGGATGTGATCTACCCTGGAGAATATTCAGTGTGCACTTCAGAAGAAAATGTAATCTGCTGGTTTTGGAGGGAAAATCCTATAATTATCAAGTTAATCTATCTGGTCTACTGTGTCATTTAAAGCTTCTGTTTCCTTATTTATTTTCATTTTGGATGATCTGTCCATTGGTGTAAGTGAGGTGTTAAAGTCCCCCACTATTATTGTGTTACTGTCGATTATCTCTTTTATAGCTGTTAGCATTTGCCTTATGCATTGAGGTGCTCCTATTTTGGGTTTATATATATTAACAATTGTTATATCTTCTTCTTGGATTGGTCCCTTGATCATTATGTAGTGTCCTTCCTTGTCTTTTGTAACATTCTTTATTTTAAAGTCTATTTTATCTGATATGAGTATTGCTACTCCAGCTTTCTTTTGATTTCCATTTGCATGGAATATCATTTTCCATCCCCTCACTTTCAGTCTCTAGGTGTCCCTAGGTCTGAAGTGGGTGTCTTGTAGACAGCATATATATGGGTCTTGTTTTTGTATACATTCAGCGAGCCTGTGTCTTTTGGTTGGGCCATTTAATCCATTCATGTTTAAGGTAATTATTGATATGTATATTCCTATGACCATTTTTTAATTGTTATGGGTTTGTTTTTGTTGGTCTTTTTCTTCTCTTGTGTTTCCCACTTAGAAAACTTCCTTTAGCATTTGTTGTAGAGCTGGTTAGGTGATGCTGAATTCACTTAGCCTTTTCTTGTCTGTAAAGCTTTTGATTTCTCCGTTTAATCTCAATGAGATCCTTGCTGGGTAGAGTAATCTTGGTTGTAGTTTCTTCCCTTTCATCACTTTAAATATATTGTGCCACTCCCTTCTGGCTTGTAGCGTTTCTGCTCAGAAATTAGCTGTTAACCTTATGGGAGTTCCCTTGTATGTTGTCATTTTTCCCTTGTTGCTTTCATTTATTTTTCTTTGTCTTTAATTTTTGTCAATTTGATTACTGTGTGCATAGGTGTGTTTCTCCTTGGGTTTATCCTGCATGGGACTCGCTGTGCTTCCTGGACTTGGGTGGCTATTTCCTTTCCCATGTTAAGGTAGTTTTCAACTATAATCTCTTCAAATATTTTCTCAGGTCCTTTCTCTCTCTCTTCTCCTTCTGGGACCCCTATAATGCAAATGTTGTTGTGTTTAATGTTGTCCCAGAGGTCTCTTAGGCTGTCTTCTTTTCTTTTCATTCTCTTTTCTTTATTCTGTTCTGCAGCAGTGAATTCCACCATTCTGTCTTCCAGGTCACTTATCCGTTTTTCTGCCTCATTCATTCTGCTATTGATTCCTTCTAGTGTATTTTTCATTTCAGTTATTGTATTGTTCATCTCTGTTTGTTTGTTCTTTAATTCTTCTAGGTGTTTGTTCTTTTATTCTTCTAGCACTTTGTTAAAAATTTATTGCATCTTCTCAATCTTTGCCTCCTTTCTTTTTCCAAGGTCCTGGAACATCTTCACTATCATTATTCTGAATTCTTTTTCTGGAAAGTTGCCTATTTCCAATTCATTTAGTTGTTTTTCTGGGGTTTTATCTTGTTCCTTCATCTGGTACAAAGTCCTCTGCCTTTTCATTTTGTCTGGTGTTTTTCTGTGAATGTGGTTTTCATTCCACAGCCTGCAGGACTGTAGTTCTTCTTCCTTCTGCTGTCTGCCCTCTGTGGGTGAGGCTATCTAAGACACTTGTGCAAGCTTCCTGATGGAGGGACTGGGGGTAGGTAGAGCTGGGTGTTGCTCTGGTGGGCAGAGCTCAGTAAAATTTTAATCCACTTCTCTATTGATGGGTGGGGCTGTTCTCTCCCTCTTGGTTGTTTAGACTGAGGCAACCCTGCCCTGGAGCCTGCAGGCTCTTTGATGGGGCTAATGACAGACTCTGGGAGCAGTCACACCAAGGAGTACTTTCCAGAACTTCTGCTACCAGTGTCCTTGTCCCCACAGTGAGCCACAGCCACTCCCTGCCTCTTCAGGAGACCCTCCAACACTTGCCGGTAGGTCTGGTTCAGTCTCCTATGGTGTCACTGCTCCTTCCCCTGGGCCCCAAAGTGCACACTACTTTGTGTGTGCCCTCCCAGAATGGTGTCTCTGTTTCCCCCAGTCCTGTTGAAGTCCTGCAATCAAATCCCACTAGGCTTCAAAGTCTGATTCTCTAGGAATTCTTCCTCCTGTTGCCAGACCCCCAGGTTGGTAAGGCTGACATGGGGCTCAGAACCTTCACTCCAGTAGGTGGACTTCTGTGGTATAAGTGTTCTCCAGTTTGTGAGTCACCCACCCAGCAGTTATGGGATTTGTTTTTATTGTGATTGCACCCCTCTTACCATCTCATTACGGCTTCTCCTTTGTCTTTGAATGTGGGGTATCCTTTTTGGTGAGTTCCAGTGTCTTCCGGTTGATAATTGTTCATCAGTTAGTTGTGATTCTGGTGCTCTCACAATAGGGAGTGAGGGCACGTCCTTCTACTCCGCCATCTTGAACCAATCTGCTGCTTCTTTTTTTTTTTTTTACACATTTGTTTTTTAATTAATTAATTTATTTTTGGCTGTGATGAATGTTCATTGCTGCACACAGGCTTTCTCTAGTTGTGGTGAATGGGGGCTACTCTTTGTTGTGGTGCGCGGGCTTCTCATTGTGGTGGCTTCTCTTGTTGTGGAGCATGGGGTCTAGGCGCGCGGGCTTCAGTAGTTGTGTCTTGCGGGTTCTAGAGCACAGGCTCAGTAGTCGTGGCACATGGGCTTAGTTGCTCTGTGGCATGTGGGACCTTCCCAGACCAGGGCTCGAACCCACGTCACCTGCATTGGCAAGCAGATTCTTAACCACTGTGCCACGAGGGAAGTCCAGGCTTTGCTTCTTGAGCCTGATAACTCCTTCTTGCCTAACGTCATTCCTATCATCCCTTTGGGTTCAGTTCTTACTTTTTCCTCCCTAATTGCAAAATTTCAACCTGTTTCTTGCTTCCTTATCCACTTTCACTAGTGTTACAATATGTGTTGTTCTGTATCCATGCTTCATTTATGCACGGGACTAACCTCATTTTTCCATGCATAGCATTGAATTGAGGAATTCCCCAGTCACCAGGGAGAGGAAATATTTTATTTATCCTGGGGCCTCAAGTCTTCAGGAGATTTTGGATCTCTGAGACAGTGGTTCTCAATCAGGGGCAATTTTGCCCCTGGAGAGACATGTGGCAATGTCTGCAGATATTTTTGATTTTCACAGTTGGAAAGAGAGTGCCACTGGTGCCTAGTAGGTAGAGGCCAGGGATGCTGCTAAGCCTCTAATGGTGCATAGGACAACCTCCAGGAACAAAGAATTAACTGGTCTAAAATGTCAATAGTGCTGAAGATCAAATCTAGGATACTAAGTATATTAGCCTCTCTCACTTCAAGGCTCCACAACTTGGCTCTTCTCTTTACTGAGGTTGCAAAATCATCTCTTACAGGTAACAAGAAGACATCTGTCTTTACTGACAAAAGGCTCCCCAGTTTCCGCTCAGGCTACTTCCAGCTGCCGATGAATGAATTGACCAAGGAATTCCTTAGTGGACTTGCTGCTCCTCTCCATGGTCTGATCCCTCCCTCTAGTGGTAAGCATTGCAAATGCAGCTGGAAGGACTGAATTCCCCATGTGTTGGCACCAATACAAGCAGGGTGGTATTGGGAATTGGATTATAATATTTAACAGACTATCCCCCATGCCCAAAACTTCCAAGAACAAAGATATTTTAAAAGATGCTAAACACATCTTAAAAGATGTGTTCTTTTTTTCTTAAAAGAAAAAAAAAACACATCAGGTAAGCTTGAAAGAAATTTCATTTATTCAGTTTCAGTGTAAAAATTATGCATTTTTTATGAAGATAAAAATGGAAAAAAAAAAAAGGAAACCTACCACTATCAAGTATAACTCATCTGTTTCCTTTCAGCATTTTAGAAACCAACCCTGGGATTCAGAGCATGAATTTGAGCTCAGGCATTTACTAACTGTGTGATCTTGGTCAAGTAACTTTTCAAAGCCTCATTTCCTTCATTTGTTAAAAAAAAGAAAAAAAGCTCCTTCATCTGTATAATAGTACCCATCCTATAGGGTTTAGTGAGGAGTAAGTGAACTGTTGTGTGTGAATCACTAAGAATTAAGTTATCTGGACACGCTAAGCTCTGCGTTTAGATGGGCAGCATTTGTCACCTTCTTGCTTTGCGTTAGGTGGGGAAAATAATAAGCATGCAGTGCCTCTCCTCTGTCCTGCTCAAAAACTACTCCAGGCCATTGCAGCCTGCTTTGTGACACTCTATAAAAACGTTCTCTCACAGTTACTGTTGACAACCCCATCAGAGGTTTCAACCTGGAAACCTCTGCCTACATCTCTTTCTTGTGAGAGTTGGCTGCAGCAGTCTCCTTGGAGGTTTGGATGCACTGCCTCCCCAAATAATGTCCTCTCATGATCTGAAATTTCAGGGTGTGGCAGCCACAAACTCCCACCAGAAGATCCTTTGGTCAGAAAACTTTGTAACCTTTATCCCACTTGAGCCAGCAGATGGAATGAAAATTATTCATAAATAAATGTGTAGGAAATAAACTCTGAATATATTTAATGTGTATATAGTATATATATATATATAATGTATACACATTATATATTTAAACATTAATAACAGGAATTACAATAATTCCAAAATCTTGCAGAAAGACCATTTACATAATAAATGATTTTTATAATTGCAATTGAATGCTACTATACATGGATATAATCTCTTCACACACAATGGCTTTGACATAATTGCTGACATTCATGTAACTCTTCACTTACTTAAAGCAAAGAATAACTAACATATTCTAATCATAGCAAAAACCTGTTCACTGACCTATGATAATTTAAAAGCTTTCTTACCTTTCCAATTTTAGGAAATTTAGGGGTTATTTTTTAATCCCTTCAACAATTCATAGGTGGTGATTGGATGAATGAACAAATGAATCACTCTGTCAATCAACAGATTTTATTTATGGCTCCTATAGAAGAAAAATACTCTCGTGGAGCATATAGAGCTGACAACTGATTTCATAAGGGACACATTGAATGAGACAGTGTACCTGAAAGCATGATGAATGATGTTTGGAACATAGTAAGGATTTAAGTAAGGTTATTAGAATTTCAGTCTAAATGTAATGCACATCTCAGTTGCTTATTATAACATAGGTAAAAATATGGAAATTATAGAGACAACAATATTCTGAATAAAAATTCCTGCCATAAAATAAGCATTCCAAAAATATTTTTATGAATAAGTGAATTCCAACAGTTCTTAGAACTAATTATTATTTTAATAGGTTTTTCCTCATTTTTTCTGCACATTTTTTATAGAGGTGAGATCATACTCTATAAATTATCTCATATTCTGCTATTATGGCTTTCTATTATAAAATGTTCTTTCCTCATAAGCACTAAAAACCATTTGAAAATATTATTTTAATGACTCCCTAAAACACTTTATATCCCTTAATTTACAATTTCCCTGTTGTTGGACAATAAGATTGTTTAAGTTTTCTTGTTTTCTGTTTTTTAGCATTAAAACTAAAGCTGTAATAAACACTGATGTAAATCTGCATCTATTATTTCTTAACATTGATTCATAGGAGAGTTATTAAAGGGTGAAATTACGTAGTATCTATTGATTTTTCCTGACTGGCCTTTTTTCCCCTTCTTTTGGTGGCAGCACCTCACTTTGTATCCCAAGATGTTTGAGTAAAGTCATTTCCATCCCTCCTGGCTGCAGTTACTCATTCAGGACTGAATGGGAGACCCAACACAGGCACCGAGATTCAGCCCTGGTTTTTCTAAGAACTACTGTGGAAGAGTCTTTCCCTTTCATTAGGGATTGCTAATGTGATCTGTTACAAGCCCAATTTTCTAGTGCCACCGGAGAGAGCCAACCTTGGTATGAAGCTAACACAGAGGAAAGGCAGAAGCTAGAGATTTAAAAAGGCAGATTCCTAATAACAGAATTTCAGTAGCAGATTCCATCCTAAAACTAGGATATAATAATTTATTTTTTGACCTAAGCAGGTGTAAGGTGAGAGTTTCTACAACTTGCAATCCTCAGAGACCAGACTAGTTAAAAGAGTGTAGCATGTTTAAGATTGATGCTTTATTGCTACTTTCAAGAAATTGTAATTTATATACACAGTACCATTTAATGAGGGTATCATCATATCAATGTTTCACATTGCTATTTTTAAATCTCTACTAATTTTATAGGGGAAATGCTATTTTATTTTAATCTATATTTCTTAAACTAGTGGTGGTAATTTTTAAAATGTGTTAACCATTTTAATTTGTTTGTTAATCAACTTTTCCCATTTATATATGATGATTATTGATGGGGTTTTATGCAACCTCTATTAGTTTTATACAAAGTTTTCTAGCTTTTTTTTCCCATATGTGTTACATTTTTTAAAATCTGTTGCTTAACTTTTAGATATGTGATATCTATTTTTTCCCCTAGTGAAATTTCTCCAATTCAAACTTGAGAAAGAGAGAGATTGGGTCAAGATGGCAGAGTAGAAGGACATGCACACATTCCCTCTTGCGAGAGCACCAGATTCACAACTAACTGCTGAACAATCATCAACAGGGAGACACTGGAACTCACCAAAAAAGATACCCCGCATCCAAAGACAAAGGAGAAGCTGCAATGAGATGTTAAGGGGGGCTCAATCACAGTAAAATCAAATCCCATAACTGCTGGGTAGGTGACTCATAAAGTGGAGAACACTTATATGACAGAGGTCCACCCACTGGAGTGAAGGTTCTGAGCCCCAGAACAGGCTCCCCAACCTAGGGATCTGGCAATGGGAGGAGGAATTCCCAGATAATCAGACTTTGAAGGCTAGTGGGACTTGATTGCAGGACTTCGACAGCACTAGGGGAAACAGAGACTACAATTTTGAAGGGCACACACAGGGTACTGTGCGCATCGGGACCTGGGGGAAGGAGCAGTGACCCCATAGGAGACTGAGCCAGGCCTGCCTGCTGCTGTTGGAGGGTCTCCTGCAGAGGCGGGGGGTGGCTGTGGCTCACCACAGGGACAAGGACATTGGCAGCAGAAGTTCTGGGAAGTACTCCTTGGTGTGACTGCTCCCAGAGTCCACCATTAGCCCCACCAAAGAGCCTGCAGGCTCCAGTGCTGGGTCGCCTCACAAACAACCAACAGGGAGGGAACACAGCCCCACCCATCAGCAGACAAGAGGATTAAAATTTTACTGAGCTCTGCCCACCAGAGCAATACCCAGCTCTACCCACCACCAGTTCCTCCCATCAGGAAGCTTCCACAAGCCTCTGAGATAGCCTCATCCACCAGAGGGCAGACAGCAGAAGTGAGAACTACAATTCTGCAGCCTGTGGAACAAAAACCACATTCACAGAAAGATAGACAAGATGAAAAGGCAGAGGGCTATGTACCAGATGAAGGAACAAGATAAAACCCCAGAAAAACAACTAAATGAATTGGAGATAGGCAACCTTCCAGAAAAAGAATTCAGAATAATGATAGTGAAGATGTTCCAGGACCTTGGAAAAAGAAAGGAGGCAAAGATCAAGAAGATGCAAGAAATGTTTAACAAAGACCTAGAAGAATTAAAGAACAAACACCTAGAAGAATTAAAGAACAAACAAACAGTGATGAGCAATACAATAACTGAAATGAAAAATACACTAGAAGGAATCAATAGCAGAATAAATGAGGCAGAAAAACGGATAAGTGACCTGGAAGACAAAATGGTGGAATTCACTGCTGCAGAACAGAATAAAGAAAAGAGAATGAAAAGAAAAGAAGACAGCCTAAGAGACCTCTGGGACAACATTAAACACAATAACATTCATTATTATAGGGGTCCCAGAAGGAGAAGAGAGAGAGAAAAGACCAGAGAAAATATCTGAAGAGATTATAGTTGAAAATTTCCCTAACATGGGAAAGGAAATAGCCACCAGAGTCCAGGAGAAACAGAGAGTCCCAGGCAGGATAAACCCAAGGAGGACCACGCCAAGACACATTGTAATCAAACTGACAAAAATTAAAGACAAAAGAAAATTATTGAAAGCAACAAGGGAAAAACAACAAATAACATACAGGGGAACTCCCATAAGGTTAACAGCTAATTTCTGAGCAGAAACTACAAGCCAGAAGGGAGTGCTATGGAGAACAGTATGGAGGTTCCTTAAAAAACTAAAAATAGAATTACCATATGATCCAGCAATCCCACTACTGGGCATATACCCAGAGAAAAACACAATTCAAAAAGACACATGCGGGGTTTCGCTGGTGGTGCAGTGGTTGGGAGTCCACCTGCTGATGCAAGGGACGCGGGTTCGTGCCCTGGCCCGGGAGGATCCCACATGCCGTGGAGCAGCTGGGCCTGTGGGCCATGACTGCTAAGCCTGTGTGTCCAGGGCCTGTGCTCCACAGCGGGAGAGGCCACAGCAGTGAGAGACCCGCGTACCACCAAAAAAAAAAAAATAATAATAAGACACATGCATCCCAATGTTCATTGCAGCACTATTTACAATAGCCAGGTCATGGAAGCAACCTAAATGCCCATCAATGGACAAATGGATAGAGAAGATGTGGCACATATATACAATGGAATATTACTCTGCCATAAAAAGGAATGAAATTTGTTCATTTGCTGAGACGTGGATGGATCTAGAGACTGTCATACAGAGTGAAGTAAGTCAGAAAGAGAAAAACAAATATCGTATATTAACGCATGTATGTGGAACCTAGAAAAATGGTACAGATGATCCGGTTTGCAGGGCAGAAATTGAGACACATAATGTAGAGAACAAACGTATGGACACCAAGGTGGGAAAGCTGTGGGGGGGGTGAGGGGGTGATGAATTGGGAGATTGGGATTGACATGTATACACTGATGTGTATAAAATTGATGACTAATAAGAACCTGCTGTATAAAAAAAAATGTGATCAAATGTATTCTATTTTAAAGAAGCAAAAATAGACCATGTTTACTGTCTAAATTATATAATAATTTAATGATATTTAGCATCTGTTGCAGAAGTATTTATTATTGCAGATTGTATTTGCTTTATCAATGTCTTTGCTTTTGTAATTAAAATAAAATAAAGTAAAATCTGGAAAAAAAAATGGAACACTTCATGAATTTGTGTGTCATCCTTGCGCAGGGGCCATGCTAATCTTCTCTGTATCATTCCAATTTTAGTATATGTGCGGCCAAAGCGAGCACTAGACTAGGTTTTATCATTTAGTACTGTGACTTCAGGCAAGTTACTTAACTTCCCAGAATATCTGTTTGATCGTCTGTTAAATAGATATATAATGCTTACCTAATTTAAGTAGTATGAGGATTAAATGAGATAGCATATTGACATGGTAAAAAGGAAGAAGGGATTATGTTCCTGTGTTACATAGCAATCTTTCTAGATTTCATTGACATCTACTTGTCATTGTTCAATAATGCCAGGACTGTAGTGAGAGAGTCAAACACATTACCAAACCATTCAGTTATAACTAGCAGTCAACTGATGAAGCTTTTTGGGGGGTGAGAGGAAAATTTTATTTATTTTTTTCGGTAAAAATAATTTTTCTGACCATCCCGGTCTTAAAAAAAATGGATTCATGATTATTCTTCCGAGGAGCCTCTCCTTTAAATGCTCTGGTTCTAAACATTACATTAGCTCAAGATTGGTAATAGATTTTGTGTGCCCAACAAACTAAAATGCAGCTTTTTTTTTTTTAAGACACCTTTTATAGAAAAATCTTATGGGAGCAGTTCCCCTTCTAATGATGATGGAATAAGATCAAACCAGACTGAATCCTCCACAGAAAACAACCATAAAATCTGGACCTAATACAAATAGCAGCTACGTGAAGCACTGGAAAGTAAACAGAAAAAGATCGACTATAGTGGATTATACTTGTCTAGAAAAGTGGGGTCCCCATTTTTTGAAACTTTTAGCCTGAGACCAGGTGCAAATTGTGCTGAAGGCAGTGGGGACATGATGGAAAATGGCCTCTGGTAAACCAGAATACTGAAGCCAGAAAACTGTGAGAATAGGTAAACTCTGGAAGAAAAAAAAAATCACAAGAGCGTTATCAAATTCTTCCCTACCCATATCTTTGACCCATTAACCACACATGCATGAAACATAGAAAGCATCTTGGCCAGTAGTAATCGAACTGAACGGAGACTAAAGCTGCCACCCAAGAAACAAAGTTTGCATTTTCAATTTTGCCTAGATTGATAATTGAAAGAATTTATCAGACTCCACAGAGCACACAGTTGGCCCTCTCTATCTGTGGGCTCCACATCTGTGGAATCAACCAGTCATGGATTGAAAATATTCAGAAAAAAAGAAATTCCAGCAAGTTCCAAAGAGCAAAACTTGAATTTGTCTTGTACAGGCAACTAGTTGCATAGCATTTACATTGTATTTATAACTACTTACATAGCATTTTCATTGTATCAGGTATTAGAAGTAAATGTACAGATGATTTAAAGTATACCAGAGGATGTGGGTAGGTTATATGCAAATACTCTGTCATTTTATAAAAGGTAATTGAGCATCAGTGAATTTTGGTATCTGCTGGGTGTCCTGGAACCAATCTCCCGTGCATACCGAGGGATGACTGTACTCATGTAAGACTTTTATTACAGGCAGAGGATATGGTACGTCGAGAGGAAAAAAAGTTAAAAAAAAAAAAAGCACTGAGGGTGCTTGAAACCTCCAGGCACAGCTCCCCAGGGTCTGTTATGTTCACAAAATGAATATGTATTTCACCTTGGGATTGAACTGCCAATATTTCTCTGATAAATCTTGGTTTCAGGAGAGCTGCCCAAAAGTTTCTGGCAGACTCTTTTATGCTCTTCTGGGTATAAAAGCCAAGCCCAAAAGTTTAAATGGTCATGTCAGGTGTAATTCATCAATAAACAAGCTGATCTTGGGTGCCTCCGGGGAAGTTTTGAACTTAAAACAGAATATTATAAATCATTAGTTAGCTGACTGATCTTTTCTTGGCCAGGATAAGGTGCCAAACTTCCAGATGTCCCTGGAGATAAACATAGAGCTGTTCTAGTCCAGATCTAAAATAATTTTATCCTACACAAATTCCAATAAGATAATTGCCTGCTAAAACAAAAGAAATGACACACATCGGGGGAAAATAATAGAATCCAGAATCTCAACAACTTAACGTTTATAATCCCTAGGGTATAATGAAAAATTGCCTGACATATGAGAAACCAGATAAATGGAACATATTGCCAATAGAAAAGAAAACCAATTAAGAGCAACTCTGAGATGACACAAGTGTCGGTACTAGAAATTAAAGGTTTTAAAGTGGCTATTTTAACTTACCTCAATGAAGTAAAACAAAATATATTCACGATTGAATAAAAAGGTAGGAGATCTCAGCAGAGAAATAAAAATGGTAAAAGAAAGACCAAATGGAAATTTTAGAACCAAAAAATATAATATGTTAAAAAAAATCACCAATGGTTGGTCTTAGAGGAATGGAGATGACAGTAGAATGAATTTGAAGATAGATCAAAAGAAATTAGCCAATATGAAGAGGAAAAAAATAGAGAGCCTCAGAGATCTGTCAGATGATAGCAAATGGTTCTATATGCATAATGGTTCAAAAAGGATATGAGAATGGAACTATAATAGAAAAAAATTAATTGAAGATATAATGGCCAAAATTTCCCAAATCTGATGAAAGACAGAAATTTTCAGTTACAGTAGTTGCACTATTGAAAATGAAAGATAAAGAGCAAATTGTGGGGAAGCAAGAGAAAAATGACATTTTACATATAAGAGAATAATAATCCAATTAATCAGCTCACTTCTCATAAATTATGAGGCCAGAAAAGAGTGGAACATTATGCATGAAAATACTTAAAGAAAAAACTGTCAACCCCAGAATCTGTAACCAGTAAAAATATCCTTGAAAATAAAGGCAGAATAAAAATCTATAGAACCATCTTAATGCCATCTCAATCAAAATCCCAACAGTTCAATTTTCTTGTTTATCTTTTAAATACTTTGTGTGTATGTGAAAACTGAGAAGATGGTTTTAAAAAATCATATGGAAATGCAGAGCCAAGTACAGCCAAGACAATCTTGAAGAAGAACAAAGCTAGAGTACTTATATTATCATATATCAGGACCTATCATAAAAGTATAGTAATTAAGGGAACATGTTATTGGTGCAAAGATAAACAAACTGACCAATGGAACAAAATACAGAGTTCAGAAATAGACCCAGATATGTATGGTCACCTGATTCACAACAAAGATAATACTGAGAAAAGGATGATCTTTTTAATAAATGATGCTGAGTAGACTGAATTTCTATAGCAACAAAAATGTATTCTGACCCCTAATTTATACCATACACAAAATCAACTTCACAGGTATTGTAGATCTAAATGTGAAAGATAAAACAGTAAAACCTTTAGAAGGAAACATGAGAGTATCTTTTTTAAAAAAAATATTTATTTATTTATTTGGCTGTGTCAGGTCTTAGTTGTGGCACAGGGGATCTTCGTTGCCTCATGCAGGATCTTTACTTGTGGCATGTGGGATCTAGTTCCCTGGCCAGGGATGGAACCCAGGCCCCCTGCACTGGGAATGCAGGGTCACTGGACCACCAGGGGAGTTCCTAGAGAATATCTTCTTGATTTTAGTTGGAGGAGGCAAACATTTCTTTAAAAGATTCTAAAAAGTACAAACTGTAGAGAGAAAATTTGACAATTTAGACTATATTACATCTACAATTCTTTTTTTAATCAAAAAGAAACCGTTAAGCAAGTAAAAAGGCAACCCAGAGAAAGAAAAGCTATTCACAATACACTTACCTGACAAAGGACTCATAGACAGAATAAATAAAGAACTCCTACAAAATGACAGACAACTCAAAAGACCTGTACTAGAATGTTCAGAGGATTTTTATTTATAAAATCCTCAAATTGGAAATTACCCAAAAGCCCATTAACAGTAGAAAAGATAAATAAATTGTGATATAGTCATACAAGGGGATATTACACATCAATAATAATGAATGATCTATGACGACCTGCAAGAATATGAATGAAAATGAAAGAAGGCAGACACACAAATAAGTTAACACATTAGCATTATTTTAATAATCATAATAAAGTTTTTAATAATCCCCCCAAAAAAGCCAGACACACAAAATAGTACATTCTTTAAGATTCAACTTAATTATTAAAGAGAAGGAGAAAAATAGTAAAGAATTAATAGTGATTATGCTTATGGAGGAAGTATTAATGAAAGGAAGGGCCTTCAAGGAAAGCTACAGGGATGATACTGATGTAATTTTCCATTTCTTGATATGACTGCTGGTTAAACAGGTGTATCTGATTTGCAAAAGTTCTCCAAACTTTACATTCAGGATATGTTCCCTCTTCTTTAAGTATGTTATACATCAAAAAGTTCGTATAAAACAAAAGAGAGGCAGAGGGAATTATCCAAAGCAAAATTAACTATCAAGTCAGTGGCAAAAGAGGAGTTCTAACTTCTAGCCTGGAATGCAGATCCTTTCACTCAGAGGCTGGGGACAGAGCGGGGGCTGGACAAAAAGGCCATTATCAGAAGGACCATTTGGTCTGGACCTCCTATTCAGGAAGGGCCCCAAATGTGAAGTTTTTATATCACTTCCAAATAAGATTATACATATAGTTAGGAGATAAACTGACATTTTGAAGAGTATGTTCATCAAGAATCTTTAAACATTACCAGCTCATCCTACCTTATGATAAACTATTAAGCAATTATATACTGTTTTAGTAGATCCTGTAATTTATGATATGAATAGCAAAGTTATATATCTTTATGGGGGCTTATATTAAAGTTATTAACTAGTTAATTTAAATTTCAAAGTATATCAAGCATTTTATAATATGGCTTTGGCATGTCTTCATTTTTAAGGATATCGGAAGCCCCTCCAAATGAATCTGACTTATTAGAATTGCCTGTACGTAAAACCACAAAAATATTAAAGAAATAATAGGGTTTCCATAAATGTTTCTTGAACCTGAATCCAAACTTGCAGTTTTCATTGCCTAATTAAGGTCTAAAATAAAGATTGATTCTATGTCCTATCTGGTTTAGTGGTCAATTCATTAAAAATTTCTGTTAAAACTGGCTATAATTTAGAATTTAGTCGAAACACACAATATGCTATCTTTTTATGGATGAGTGTAATTGAAAAGTCTGATTCACAAACCTATAGTCTTTTCCCCCAATGGATAAACTGTTTCATAAAAAGCCAAGAAAGTTACTGAAATTCTTTATATAGAAATCCGTAAAAGGAGAATCATATCACTGAGTTATATCCATTGCCTCTATTAATGCTTTGGAATTTAAAACAAAAACAAAAAAAACTTCTATAATCTATAATAATCAAAGCTTGATTTCTTTCACTTTCCACGTTAATATTTTGAACTTTAATATTTAAAATCCATTCATACTTTATTCAAGAATGAAAATAAAAGAACTACTAAAATTATTGAGGGGAAATCAGTTATTGGAATGAATCCCATCTAATAGATTTAAAAAGTCACCTGAATCTTCCAAACACATCAAGTTTGCTGTTTTGACTGGAAATTTTATAAAACAGGATTGCCAGGAGAATACTGAAGACCAACTGTTGCTGATGCTTGTAAGATCAGAAGTTAGGTGATAACAACCTCCTGTCGGTATTTCAACATGAGTGGCCCAAGGCCAGGAAAATGACAGGGGTGCAGGGGTGGACTGAAGAGGGTCAGCGTGAAACACAAAGGAAAGCCCACTGAATATGAATCAGTCTGAACTTCACATGATGTAGGATTCAAGTTACTTATGAAGCAAATATTTAGAAAGCATTATGAAGCATTAAGAACACATATTAACTTCAAACAAAAAGCATTTAAAATAGCTATGCCATTTTTAAAGGTAGATATATAACGTCTTGAGATGGGGCCATTCAAATGTAAAATTGTTAAAATATCCCTATATGTTCTTAAGATGCTCCAATTCTTCTGGTATCTCCTTTCAACTCATGGCTTTTGCTTCCATCTCTTAACACCAGGAAGCCAGGAGCTAATTCCATTTTCCAGGGTACTAAGTTGCACTATAAAAGCAATACACAGTTTCCCTGTTTTATGATGTCTGTAATTTACTTTTAAAAACTTCAGCAAAGATGCAGTACTATAAACGTGTGTGTTGGTTGGTTGCATACAGAGTTAGTTACATGTAGAGTATGGGTACTTAATCAAGAATTCATGGCTTGGCATGGGTGGCAAACATACATCAAAAAGGCCACCTCAGAGAGGACTACAAGTGCTTCTGTATTCATGTCTTTGAAACACACCAGATATTTGCTAATTAGCATCCTGAATGTCAGATATGGATTTTTACTGATGAAATTAGTGATTTGTTAATTAGCATAATGGTTGGTAGAAACAGCCTCTCCTTGGTGAAATGAGTGGTATTCAGTTTACGTAGATTGGCTATAATCTAGAGACATTTGCATGAACAGAATTTAAGAAACTATTTACTTGACCCCCAAATGGTCATGTATCCAGTCATTGGTTGGGAGGATATCCGGTGGCTGAGTCCTTCTATTACAATCAAGTGCTGTTTCTGCAATATTGTCGCTTCTGCTTTAAAAGAACTTTTCGGGCTTCCCTGGTAGCACAGTGGTTAAGAATCTGCCTGCCAATGCAGGGGACACGGGTTCCATCCCTGGTCTGGGAAAAATCCCACATGCTGCGGAGCAACTAAGCCCGTGCGCCACAACTACTGAGCCCACGTGCCACAACTACTGAAGACCGGGCACCTAGAGCCCGTGCTCTGCAACAAGAGAAGCCACCACAATGAGAAGCCCGCACACTGCAATGAGTAGCCCCCACTCGCCGCAACCAGAGAAAGCCCACATGCAACAACGAAGACCCAATGCAGCCAAAAATAAATAAATGTATTAAAAAAAAAAAAAGAACTTTTCATGCAAGGTGGTAGTCTCAGCACCTAAAAAGAACAGAGAGTTGGGACATTGTAGAGAATACAAAGCAAGTTGTATGAAATGTTTAGAGTCTGCTTACTAATAGATGTTTACTAAATAAGTGTCTAAATGTGAAGCCAAACTTGGTCTAAAGCTTGTTTTGTTTTGAGCTGGTACTGGTGTCATGAGGGAGTAGCTTTAATACACCTCAGTCTTTTGTGATGTGCACTAATAGGTGCCAAAAAGAACTAAAGGTCAGTTCTATCAAATTTAGGTGAGTTCACAGGCCCCTTGATTCATTTCTGCTCATTCCCATAAGAATTTATATCCTCAGGCTTTTCAAACTGTCTTTGTAAGTCACGACGGTAAACTAATTTTTGTTAATTTTTCTTTTACCCTTTCCAAGAGTATACTTTCATCTCCATTTTCACCTTCTTAAAACTCCAGTGTCTTAATCCAAAGGTGGAACTTAATGATGGAAAACCTAGCCTCTACAGGGAATGAGTAGGTTGATGGTTTTGGTCTGAAAGAGCTTTGCATGTCCTTAAGCTGTACTTCACTGGGTGATAATATTCTGACTTTATATTGAGCTGACCTTGGCCTCTAGTGTTTTGTTGTAGGTGACAACATGAATCTCCAAGAATTTAAAAAGTCACCTAAAACTTCCAACAGATTGGACCTTGTTTTTATATCAGTAACCACTTTCCTGCATAACTAACAAACCCTCAGTAGCATAGTTCCTGAGACATAAATATTTGCTAAATGAATTAATGTAAATATTCACAAATGATCCAAAAAATTAACCATGCTTAATGAAAAAGGTGAACAAAGTTAAAGTATTAAATAAATGGTTTACCAGTTACTTCTTCTGATGCTGATTTTCACTCTGTACAGTAGGTGGAGCCAAAGACATATTTATCTACTGGCTGGGAGTCTTTCCCATTAAACAAAACAACACAAAAGATTCTTCCCTTGACAAATACTTTGTGTGTAGCCTCACAGAAAAATTCACTTGGAAATAGGTGTAGGCTAGAGAATAAGTTCAGATTTTACCCAGGTTGAGACAACCTTTTATCCTCAAACCCCTCTCAAGGATGACAGAATGATAAATAAATGGCAAGCAAGTTTCAGTTAAGTGAGTACTCTGGAGTTCCGAAGTAAATTGTCAGACCCCAGAAATATATCTATTGAAAAAGGAGTCTAGGGCTTCCCTGGTGGCGCAGTGATTGAGAGTCCGCCTGCCGATGTAGGGAACACGGGTTCGTGCCCCGGTCCGGGAAGACCCCGCATGCCGCGGAGCGGCTGCGCCCGTGAGCCATGGCCGCTGAGCCTGCGCGTCCGGAGCCTGTGCTCCGCAAGGGAAGAGGCCACAACAGTGAGAGGCCCGCGTACCGCAAAAAAAAAAAAAAAGAAAAAAAAAAAAAAAAAGAAAAAGGATTCTAGCACAAGTGGGTAATATATTGGGAAATCTACACTATTCCAAAGGAAATATGGTTGACCAACAGTCACTTTAAGAACTCATTTTCTGGCTGGTTTTACCAATTTGGGTAGAGTATTTGCGAATTTGCATACTTTTGGGGTTGCAAATTAACTTTTTCTCCTTCCTTACAGTCCAATAAACATTAGATAAAATGGAAATTTGGTACCTGGTTAGAATTATTCTGATGTTAATGAAAGGAAATCCATAAGACAATGCCATCTTAATCCAATACAAAATCATCCTAGACCCTCCCAGTCTTTGATATTCCTTTTATTCTTCTACAGCTGCCTTTGAATTCCCACAGAGGTATTGCAAACTTCAACTCTGATCAACTTGTTCTAATCTGAGAGTCAGCTGATAACCTCATCTACTTTATTTGAGAAGTTACTTTTAAACCTTAGCTTTCTAAAGCACATACTCTCTACTTTAAAACATTTTTTTTTCCTTTATGGTCTTCATTCACTCTTGTTTGAAAGGAGTAACTGCCCTTTTATCCAAAGTTAAGACTCCCCCAAGTACCAGGGTGATATTTTCCTTACAAATAAACCCACTTCCCTTTACCTGATTCTACCTTGCCTCTTTCTTCATTCTTTTTCTTTGCCTGTATTAAATGAGGAAATCCACTGAGGCTGTGTGAGTGCTGTCTTTTTGGCACACTGCCTACATACCATCTCAGTTATAATACCTGTACCTGTGGTTTCAAATAGCAATTCTATGAGTAAAACCCCACACCTCATAGCAATTTTAAACTGAACTCCACAGCCCATGTTTGAAACTGCCAGCCAGATATCTTCACCAAGATGTTTCAGTTCTTCATACCAAATTTTCCGAGTTGAAATCATTAAATATCTTTCAGTAAATCAGTTCCTCCTCCGGACTTCCTTTTTGTGTGTGTGTTAGTAACATTTTCCCAATCAAAACTCCAAAATCAGTTTCCATACTCCTCTCTTGTCCTCCCCATTCAATCTATCATCAAGTTCTGGTAAATCTACCTTCTTGTCCTTTCTTACTCCTAGTACCCTAGTTCAGATTCTTATAACTAACTAACTCCTCTACCATTACAATATTCTCCTTACTAATCTTCAATCTTTATCCATCAATTATTTTTTAACATCCATGCTACGCATTGAAGTGGGAGTAATCCATCAGAGTTTGTGTGAGATAAGCACTCAAAATCCTTAAAAATTAATCCATTCATCTCTTAAAATTTCAAAAATTGCTATTTTGAAACAAAGGTAAAAATAAAAAAACGCAGTTGGTTTTCATATTAAGAAATACTTCGCACGATTCTGAAAAATAGTCTACTCTTCACTGTGCCAATAATGTGTGTCTCT
The DNA here is from genome assembly GCF_949774975.1 of Lagenorhynchus albirostris. Taxonomy (NCBI): domain Eukaryota; kingdom Metazoa; phylum Chordata; class Mammalia; order Artiodactyla; family Delphinidae; genus Lagenorhynchus; species Lagenorhynchus albirostris. Next base: position 39,392,216 of record NC_083106.1, on the reverse strand, counting down.
CAATACACAGAGCAACATGGATAAAACGGAGTCCAAGGCCTGGCTCATGGTGGCACCTAAAGAAATTCTGCAGAGGACAGAACTCTAAGTGACTGTCCCTCATCTCTCAAAGAGCAGTGTTGCCTAGCACATCAGGCCGCATCCATTTCTTCTGCATAGACAGGGCCTGGCAGTCAGAGAATATACAGTTCTGAAAAGTCAGTGTTTATATTAATGAAATGGCATTGGCATTTTTAAGAATATGAGAAAAACATTAAAAAAAGCTATCCCACAATTTTTGCAAAAGATTCCGATGGAGATAAGCTTCTAAGGTCAGATAAATGGGATACTTTTAAAAATGTATATTATTGGTCAAAATACAACTCACCAGCACTGCTACAGCATGAAGTATAATAGGAGTTGCTGCTAGACATTTGGAGAAGCTTCGAGGGGTCCATGAAAGGAAACTGTTGTCAATGTTCCAACAAGGAAGCCATTCAGCGGCCCAGGTCTTCTTGAGCACTCTTACTCATAGGATCAAATCTTGGTGGCATGATTCCAAAAGAAGAGAAGATCACATAGAATGTCTTCATCTTTTATGAAAGATTTTGTGGAAATCACTTTAGAAATAAAAGATATAGTACAGTCCATATGTTGGGAGATCTTATTATTTAATTGCTGGCTAATGCTATGACTAATCTCTTTGGCTTAGAAAATGGTTCAAGCAATTTCCATGAGTAACTTACTTTGGTATAAAGAAGTTCTGTCTTTCTCTTTCCAGTTGGTCACATAAGCAATAGACTAAAAGAAAAGGTTCCAGAATACTTAGATAACAATTTCATTTTATACACCTAACAGAATTGGAAATAAACACAATTTTTCATTTAAAAAAAACCCTGTTATAGAATAGCCAATTGCAACTTTTCTTTCTTGTAACTAATTCTGAATTAGCATTTTAGGAAATTTTTAAAAATAAAATGGATGATTTCAGTAATCATTGTACTTGATAAATCCTTTTACAAAAGTAAACCAAATATTTACGTAAATTAAATAGTTAGGACAAAACAATAAACTCATTTGAAGGAAAGGACAATGTAAATCCAAGACCAAAACAATATTTATGGATTGCTGAGCATGAAAACTTGAAAGTCAGATTATAATTTCCATTTCTTTTTTCCCCTTCTTTAACATAAAGAAAAATGTACCCTTAGAAATAACATAGCCAGCAAATAAGAGAGCAAAACTCTGTCTTAACACTACAACATTTCAAAAGGTGTTTTATTACTTACTTCAATGAATTGAAACTTAGGGAGAGGCATCTATCAGAAAATATTTGCCATCCTCTCCCTTTCTGATATCTGTACTACTAAGAAGAGGAAAGAGTATTAAGGCTGGATGAGTTTGCTTTGTTTCCAGAGAATAATGGCCAAGAGATTTCCCTGCCCAACCTCAGGAGCATCACTGAAGCCAGTTTATGGGAATTGTCCTACCACAGCCCTCTAGTATGGCATCTGGAGAGTCCTCAAAGGACCTACCCACTCTAAGATTGAGGCCCCATGACTCAGGCTATTATAAACCCTAATGCAGAGTGCTGAAGAGGGAGGACCATGGAAGTAGTGGAAAAGCACATAAAAATTATATGCAGACCTCTGTGGTCATCAGGCAGAAAACTATCCAGTGGGTTTTAGAGAGGGAGATGGTCTCAAGGAAGGTTGATAGTTTTGGGACCCACTTAATGCCAACTTAACATATGAGTATTTCATAAAAATATCCTGACATTTCACTACAAAAGAGATTTCATTTTTAGTGAGTTGGCATGAATGGGGCTGAGATATTATAAATCTTCAGTTCCCTGGAGATCTGGCAGAGGTTAGATATCAAGATTTTCACAGTCAAAATGTATTATATATTATACAGTTATAACTATTGTTACATAAAACTACATTGGTTTTGCTAAACTGCAGTAAAGAAAAAAATTCGAAGCAGTCACGGGGATGGAAGGTGGATTTGGGATGGGCATACCACCATAAAATGTTCATTTCTGACATTTCTCTCTCCCATCTCCATTTCCTCTGTTCACTCTCCCTACTTAAACTAAGAGGAAAGGAATTAGCTCATCAAATAACTCACTCACACACACCTTTAACTTCACACACCTTGGCCAATAGGCAACAAGTATGCCTTGGCTATACTCTTTTCCACCACATTAATTTACTGTAATATTACAGTAAGTAAAATTTTAGAAAAGGTAGTAATATTCTAAAATACACTGCTTTTTATCATCCCTGGACTTTTGGTGAAAAAAGCGCTAACTAAAACCCATAATTGTTTTTGTAAGGAGCAACTACAAGCAGTGGAACTCACGTCTCTAATGCTATTTCATTTCTCTAGTCAGCAGATTTAAAGTACAGCTTTATCCGGGCTGGTTACTCCTCTTTGCTTCTTCTCCCCCACCCGTCCACGTTCGCCGGCCTCCTCTCCACTCTCCTGCCCGCCTTTCCTCTTCCCCGCCCCTTTCTTTTAGTCCCTCCTCCTTGTTGAGTCAGTGGCTTGAAACTTTTAAAAGCTCTGTGCTCCAAGTAAGAAAAAAGCTTTTATGAGGTATCAGCACTTTTCTTTCATTAGGGGGAAGGAGTGAGGAAAGTACCAAATAGCTGAAGACTTTTAAACTTTAAATAGACAGGTCTGAGGGCCTGGACTTGTTTTTGCATTTGACTTCATTCTCTGAGGAGTTCAATCACTTGGCGTGACTACTTCACTTCTTTCAAGAGAAACAGTAAGTTTTTTAAAAGATCTTTACCTATTCCTTTCTTTTTCTACAAGAAAAACTTTTCTAAAGTTTTAAAATTTGTTAAATGTAGCTTTCACATGATATTGTAAAGGGAATGATGAACTTGAAAGTGTCTATAGTTTTAAACTTAAAATTGAACTTACGGTATTTACTTTTTGACTGTTAAAAAGTTTTCTTTTAATAATGCAACAGGTAAATAAGATTCAGATCTTTCTGATTAGAATCAGAATATTAGAATAAAGTTACTGGATATTTGGTTCTCCATTTTAGAGGATAATTCTACGTTTTTGGGTAATCAGTAATAGTCTAGGTGCTTTGTAACTTTGAGGGGGGCGGGGTTAGGGGGCCTAGGTTGGGGGGTTTGACTGACAACAGCAGAAAAATTAAAGTGCAAATTTGTTTAGCGTGCTTGCTATAGAATTCTACTCTTTGTACTTTTTCATATGGAAATCTTGATTGATGTTCTATAGCCTTGCAAAGCAAACTTCTTAACAAAGTGCTTTGTTAAGACGTTGCTGCTTGACTTCCACGTGGTCCCTTCCTAGAATTTTACCCGGTAAACAAAAAGGTATAAAAATCAGAGCTGTAATATTGAGGTTCTTAAAGCAACAGTAAAGGGTTACTTTGTATTAGCACCCACTATGCAAAAGTCTTGAGACCCTCAGGAGAGCCACCACTGAGTCGACCACGCTGGCAGTTCCGGAGGTGAAATCCCTTGAATGGGTGGTGGTTACTTAACAAAGCATTAACAGAGAGAGAACGGACGTTTAGAAGAGAGTATATGCCAGGGTGCATTTCCAAAACGGTCTCCTAAGACAGGGGCTCCTAGAAAGAATAGGAAACGAAATTTCTTAAATCGGCGCCTTAGAGGGAGCTACCTCCCCCCAGCCCCACGCCCCCGCCGCCTTCCGCTTGTCCGAACCTGTAGCAGACTTCAGAGCTCTTGGGCAACATTTTTGAGTTTGAGCCGCAGGGTGCGGTGCTGCCAGTAGGCAAAGATAACACTGATTTGTTATTTTAAAGGGCTCAATTTCTTACATGCTCTTATGGGTAACACACATTCTGTTAGCCAGAAATGCAACCGTGCGTTTTCGTGTCCGGTCGGGATTTTGTCTGTTCTAACTCCACAGACTAATTAGTTTAAATTCTTGGTGTGACCCTGCAGTTTGAAGTATTTGCACCAGAGAATGCTGAAAAGCAAATAAAAATGAAAGCTTTGCGGAACGAGGACGGGGGCCTGGGGCTGGGAGGGCTCGGGGAGCCTCCTGCCATCTTATCATCTGCCCGGCTCGCCCGGGGCTCCTGCACTGCCGAGCCTCCGCGCTTTGGAAACGTTTGCTGAGAAGTTTCCCTCAAATCCTCACGGTCAAACCCAGCGCAGGTCCGAGTTCCGCCACTGGAAAGGAAGGGGGAGGGGGAGAGAGGCGGGGGTGGGGGGAGAGATGGACTGTGGCCAAATGGTAAAAGAAGAGCAAGTGATTAATTGAATTAAATGTGTCAATCTAATTTCCCTTCCAAAACCCGCACCCGCAGTGTCCTTTTTTTTTTTTTTGAACTTGTTGAATCCTACTGTATAAAGCATAAGGAAATCTGAGTACCTTGGGAATTACCGTGCCTAAATGGCACTTGTAACTCTTCTGTAAGTTCTCAAAACTTCCCAAGAATAGGGATGGGGTGGGGAGAGCGGAGGAAGCCCCATAATGAAATGAGTAAAGAGCTCATGACGTGTCCAGAGGCAGATCAGAATTCGGAAACTCAAACCTTGAGTTCCCAGCAGCGGCTCGCCCACCCTTATCCTCTTGGCTGGCCATCCAGATGTTTACAGAGCATCTCTGATAAAGCTTATCAAAAGCTCTCCTTGACCAACCTCATCCTCACCCTCAACCCTAGGGCGTGCCTGTGTTTCTCTCCAGGAGTACAAGGTGGGGGTGGGAAGAGGAGAGCTATAAACTGTTGGAAAAATAGACGTGGCTTTATTTGGAGGTGGGTTTAATTTCTTCTGCTTCCCAAACCAAGCTGGTAATGAAAAGATGCTTAATCTCACCCTCTGATAATCGGGCACACTTGAACTCAGTCTAAAATGCCTCAGGCAGTTTGAAGAGTAGATTATGAAAAATTTTTAAAAAGCCTAACTTATACAAGGATTGCCAAGAATAAAATCCTGCAGTAATGCAGAGACCTCATTAAATTAACCCTGTCTCAAAGAATGAAAAAAGCCAAGTAGAAAACCCTTCAGGAGAAAGGGTAATTCTTCTATGTAGGCCAGATTGCCAGAAGGTTATTCTGTCCTAGCAGTGTGTATGTCTGGTGCTTTGTAGTTTCCAAAGTCAGTATAGTTATCACCTGTCCTTTGCCTGGAAAATGCAGTGGTAATGCTTTGATCCTACTCTCTTCACTGTTTAAATATGTTCCACATTTTTCTACTACCTTTTATAGTTTATCACTGCCACCCCATCCACTCAATTCCTGGCCCTTTGCAGTGTAATTCTTACATTGCTGACCCTGGGAAACACAGTTCCAAGCAAGTGTCTGAAAGGGTGTGTTTTCAGATATCGAGAGTTGTTTTGTTACGTACATGTTTCCAGTTCCTGCGTAGAGAAGGATGGAAACCTCACATTACAGTGCATTCCTTCATTTCTCTGATGATATCCAGAGGGGTAGCTTGGTATGAGCCTCAGAGCCTCTATGTATGATACTGAGGGAAGGGAATGATAGGAAAGTCACCAGTGATTAATACCTTCTACTCCACCTTTCCTGTTCTGATCTGACTTCCCTTCAAGATTCTTAATTGTTTGAATAGATTGTTGGAGCATATTCACACACGTTAAGTTGGTTCAGCTCTGGGGAGACAAGTTATTAATTATTAATTATCTAGTGTTTACCATTAATGTCAATATTCAGTATAGATAAGTCAAGTTTAAAAAAATATCCCCAGAATTTCTCCTCAACAGAAGTCCCCCCCAACCTCCTTCGGGTAACTACCTAAATTCTTCACTTTGTCTCCACTTTGCCTGTCTAGATTCACCATTTGGCTATGTGTGTACATACTGTCTTTTGCCAAAGTTAAAACACAAACCAGGGTGAGCCATATATATATATATATATATATATATAATTTTTTTCTTTAAGAATTTCTTAACTTTCAATAACTTCCACATCCAAGTTTTCCTAGCTTTCTAAATAGTTTCTTAAAAATATGTGTTTTGGGACTTCCCTGGCGGTCCAGTGGTTAAGACTCCGCACTTCCACTGCAGGGGGCACGGATTTGATCCCTGGTCAGGGAACTAAGAGCCCACATGCCACACAGGATGGCCAAAAAAAAAATGTGTTTTATGGAATGTTTAAAATTTACAGTAATATAGAAAATATATAGTGTTTTTTAGCAATTTCTGTAAGGCAGATACATTCTATAGTATATGACTTTTTCCATGATTTAGAGGAGATGCCTCCAAATAGAAACACAAAGACCCTCTTCATGGTCCTTTCTCCCTATTAATTGATAAAGGGTAAATTCCTCCTTCTCATAAATCTCTTTGAGGTTGCTAAAATAGCAATATTGTACTCATTACAGGAGCATCTAGAAAACTAATTTTGATTACCATTAGGCAAATGTTAATCACTTCTTAGTTGCTATTTTGCTAAAGAAAGGATGCCAAAGTTAGAAAATAAGTGGGCTATATCTATATCTAAAATTCATTTAAAGAGTAATAGCTAAACTTTATTGAGCTTTTATTAAGAGCTTCATGTGCATGAGATATTCATTCAATGCTCATTAAGGAAAATAGACTGTTCTTAATCAATACACTTGTGAGGGCTCTAAGAGTGTGTTTATATGATGACAAAATAACTAAGCTGTTCAATAAAAATAGTAAATTTGGAGGTGACATTTGGGGGAAGCACCAAAACTGATAGAAATAGCGTTATTTTAAAGTCCATCCAATCACAATCTAAGAACATGGCTTTTAGCCTGCAGCTTCTGACTTAGGCTCTTTCCTCTAGCACCCCTCAAGTGACCATTAGAAACTTCCGTTAGTAGGGGAGTTGAGTGGTAGCTATTGGACTAGGGGAGGGGATTGTCTCTTTGGATGGAGTCCCTCACTCCTCAACTCCCATCTCATCTCATTGTTCTGTGGAGGCTGATGTGTGCTGACAGGGTGATGAAAAAGGGTGAGGGCTGTGGAAAGAAGGCTTGTTAGTGTGTTCCCCATCCTACCTCCCTCAAAAAAGCAATGCCACACACATCAGATACCTGCAGAAATGTAGCAGTATTTCAGTCTTTACAAAGGAATCTAAGGATAATCAGGGAGCCATGAGACAGAATTTTAAATAGAACAGAGGTTTACACGGAATAGGTTTGATACATCACAGAGTTAGGCTAACTACCCAGGTATAAGGAAGCAAAGGTTGTATATTACCTGATGAACTGGGAAGATACATTTTCTATGGTACCTGATTCAAATCACTTAACTGCCTAACATACACTCAAACTATATAGAGATGTTATATTAACCAGGGTTGATATCAGCTGTTATTCTTCCCCAATATTCTTCAGAGCCCCAATCTTACCCCGAGATTTATCATTCTTAAAATAAACACAAGTTTTAACAGATTATTTCTTCTATTGCAAGACACTGTGGGGTCTCTTTCGGCGACAATTGAATTGTGTAGTCCAGTCAGAATTAGAATACTGCAGAATTGGACCGAACAAGTTTTTTTTTGGTGGTGTTGTTTTAAAATCTTAACCTGTAAAACAGCATAATAGTGAAACTGCATAAGTATCTATGATACCTGGTGCAGTTCTGCAAGAATCCCAAATCACTATGACCTTGTGTAATAAATTCAAGACCTTGTTTAACAAATTCTTTGTTAAAGAGTCTGTTTTCTTAATTCAGTCATATTGCCTGTTCAGGAATCATTTAAAGTATGTTGTTTCAGACAGTTCTCTGTTACAGCAATTATCACTTGAAAATGTAATAGTCCGTGTAATATGAGATGCTGACAATACCACTTTTTTTTTTTACTCTGGAAGTCTCTTTTTAATTAATTTGAAACTTCAGAAGTTTGGGATATATAACTATAATTAAGAGAGTCCCAAGGAGATAGTAAACAAACAAACAAAACTGGTGAAACCTAGTACCTTTCTTTGTACAAGCCGCTTTTAATTCATTCAATAGATATTCACTATCTCTTAACTCTTTTAAGCACTGGAGATACAGCAGTGGACAAAAGAAACTCCCTCATGGAGCTCACATTCTAGCTGAGGAAAAAGCAGATAGTGAAAAGTCCTTGTCATGGAGGCAGACAAACAATAAACAAGTAAATACATAATGTGCCAAGTAGAGCCAAGGGCCATTAAAAAAACAAAAACAGAACAAGGGGAGTAGCAAGTGACAGACCTAGAGTGCTGGCTGATGAGGTGATACCAGAACAAGCCATGGGGATGGAACCAAGCTGATCAAGGCAGATCGGCTTGTTAGTTTTTCAAGACTGACTGAGGAGAATAGATTGGCGAGCAGGGTAACTAGGGTCTTGACATATAACCTGAAGAAAGGTGACAAGTAACCTGATGATGGCTGAGATCAGGCTAAGAGCAGGGGTGGTGGTGAGACTCATAGTCTGTTTTGGGTGGAAGATAAAACCTATAGAATTTGCAGACAGGTTGAATGTAGATTATGTTAATTATGTGTGGGTATGAACCAAAAACACATCTGGCTGTTGTAACTATAGAGGAATGGTCACAACTGAGCCCACTCAAAGACATTTACCGCAAGGGAGAGGGGTTCTTACAAAAATTAAAGAAAAACATTAGGAGAGTTTACAGTTTAGTTTTGGGGCTTATAGTTTTTTTTGTTTTGGCCGCACCCTAGGGCATGCTGGCTCCTAGTTCCCCAACCAGGGATTGAACCTGTGCCCCCTGCAGTGGAAGCTCGGAGTCTTAACCACTGGACTGCCAGGGAAATCCCAAGGGGCTTATAATGTTTGGTTTAGGATATTAGAAACACACAGAGTACTTCTGCCCCACCCCACCCCCCAAATCCATTAAGTGGATTTTTATCAGGAAGCACTCCTATTTACCTTTATTTTATTTTAGTTCCCCACTCTCAACTCATTACAGTGTCTCTTCTTGGGAAAATCTTTAAAATTGGGAGTAAAATATATTCTAATTCTCCTAATAATTATTAGAACATTAATGACACAGCAAAGTGTCTAGCTTTGGCACAGTGATTTGTTTATATGGCTCTGGAACAGGGGACGGTCAAAAGTAACTTAAAATAGAAGTTTTTTTTTTCATTTTGAATAAAGCATTTGAGTCCTTGTGCTCTTGGGGAGCAGCCGATGGAGGTGGAGGGACAGGGGGCTGTACAGTAAAGGGTAAGCTCAGTTCCCAGTTGCCCAGAGACCTCTGCTCCCCATACTAACCCTGCCCCCCCATCCCCTTGACCTTTTTAGACACTCAATCCCTTTCTGCTCTCCTGCCATTTCTCCACTCCTAAATATTTTGAATGAGAGACGAGACAGAGCACCAAAAAATGTCAAGAAACATTTGCCTCTTGGCCTGAAAACTTACTTCAGAATCACCTGGTGCATTTGTTTAGAAAAAGAAAAAAAAACAAAAGAATGATTCACAAGCCACCCCCCCACACTCACCCCATGATATTCATTCAAACTGGTGAGTGTCAGGAATGTATGTTCTTAACACACGCTGCTAAGTGATTCTGATGCCCTTAGGGAACCTGCAAAGGGCCCAGAGGGTCCTTGTGCGGGTCACACCTGGCGTGACTGGTTTTTGGCTTCTAGTCTAGAGGGCCATGAAGAGCAATGGAAAATGTGATCTAACATGGTACATAGAGGACACAAGAAGGACGGTCCAGCTACTGTCAAGCATATGCTCCTAATGAGAAGTTTGTACAACTCCTTAACCTAGACCTTAATCTACATATAAATTTCCGCCCTGGGAACCTAGAGGTGAAGGCATGAATATACAGGATATATGCTCAACTGCCATGATGTTATCATATATCAAATAAGGAATATACCTGTCTCATACTAGTGAATGTGAATGGGGTATATAGTCTGTAAATCAATGCTAGGGATTCTGTAAACATAATTATGACCTCTTCTTATAAAAGGGCATTACTTTTTCAACTATGACTTGGAAAAATGAAAATGATAATGGGGATGAGGGGACAACCAGTTGATAGAACTTTTAATTCACAGCAAAGTGAATGACTACCAAAAAGATAACGGCATTATAAGCCATCACATTAAACATTATCTGATGGTCTCTATGATAGTGCTAATAACAGGTATCTACATGTTGCAGGATACTAGGTGTCCAATTGGATAATTCAACTCATTCAGGTAAAAGAGTATAACTCAGTTAATGCAAATGACAACTGGGTGGCTGCTTAAAGAAAAGACAACTTGGCTACTACCTAGAGAGCTGTCCAGTGACACAGTTCACATACTGTGGCACTATAAGGTATTTTTGTGGAATCTCAGAATTATATGAAACTCAAGTTTTATTTTTCCATAGAGTGTAAAGAAACTTAGTAATTAATTGCCACAAGCATCTACATATTTTACTTTGAATAATAACGAAACACTGACTAAAATGACAACTTCTCAGTGTACCTGAAGCACGTTAAGTTTTTCTTGAGCTCGATCATCGCGTGAATGTGAAGAGATGTGTGCAGTTTATCATTTTATACTTGATTGTTTTTGTTATTCACCCCCACCCCCACCCCCCCAAAACTGGAGTATTGAGCAAAAGCAGATGACACTGGCAAAATATTGTAATTCTCTACACAGAATCGGGACCAATTTACACATCATCACATCGAAACTGTCTATTGATAGAGCTTCAAAAATTCTGTCCTCACGGACTGTGCTTCTTCATTCCCAGTGTAGTATCTTCTGCTAAATTGTAGTTTTCTTTTACATTCTCTCATATCAAACTGTCCGTCAAAGCTAAATTACTGCCTCTCTTCAAGCTTTTCAAGCTTTTCCCTGGCTATTTCACTCTCTTTGTCAGTCCTACAAGCCTTTGTTCTTGTTTGACTGCTCTTTCCATACATCAATTTCACTTTCGATTCACAATCTAAAATGGCCCTTCCTAGAGGTGAAGCTCCCTTTTTTATGACCACTGGCAGGGTCATAAAAAAGTTATTTACTGTAACTTGCCCACCCACCTCCAACCTTTACCACTGACCTCCAACCTTTACCCATCACCCACCCCCCTTTCTTTGGCACCACTCTCTGGGCTGTCATCAAAAATACTCACTGACTGCTAATTTAGATAGCTGATACATTTTCAGTTTATGAATCAGCCATCTCTTCTTTGTTCCATCCAGGAAATCCCAGGCCAGTATCCAATTCATTTTTTTCTGCCCTCTATAGCCAGGAGGTACAGGCATTAGACAGAAATGTAATATTGCTTGGTGGGGAAGAAGATTCCCATGGACCTCATTTACTTCCCACAAGGAGAAGATGGCTTATAGTTTAATACCAGGTGAAAAATTCTTTATATCCAGACAACAAACATATTTCTAGGAAGTCTATATAATCCTACTTTTAGTTATACTATTTTTTTTTTTTTTTTTTTGTGGTACGCAGGCCTCTGTTGTGGCCTCTCCCATTGCGGAGCACAGGCTCTGGACGCGCAGGCTCAGCGGCCATGGCTCACGGGCCCAGCCGCTCTGTGACATGTGGGATCTTCCCGGACCGGGTCACGAACCCGTGTCCCCTGCATCGGCAGGCGGACTCTCAACCACTGCGCCACCAGGGAAGCCCTAGTTATACTATTTAAAATTCAGTAAGCTCCTGAAAAGTCTCTGCTTTGCTTGTTTTTAATTATTAAATAATCTTTGACTACTTCATCCCATTCTGAACACTCCAATTACTCTCTGCTGAAAATTAGACTATATTCTCTCTGGCTGCCACATGCAATGTTATTCATTTCTTACCAGATTTCAGCCCCCGCTGAGATTGTATATGTTAAAGCATGGAAACATTTCTAACGTTAACCCAGCTTTGCTATAATTTTAAGACCAGTGTCATGCATTGGGAAGCCTTGGTCTTGGGATTGAAAGTCTTTTTCTGGCTCTACGGATAGCTGAATATTTCCTATATACTTAAGACCTCAATTTTCATCAGTTAAAAGGACTATTGGCATTAGAAGAATAAACTGAACTAAATAACTTTTGGGATTCCTGTCATATCAGCCCCAATAATGGGTAAGTCCTAGGCTTGAGATATCTAGGTATTGATAGGAAGTTAAATAGAGCGCGTGGGCTGAGGACCCAAAGCCCAGTAAAGGAACTTACTTGTACAGCAATCCAAAGATTAAAACCAATCCTTTTTACTAGAGATAACACTAAAGTTGTCTTTTTATTTCTCAGGCTATAATTAGTATCGAGGTCAATTGAACTCTTACTTGAAATGTGATGTGCATTTAGTCTTGTTTTTTGAAAGTACGTTCCTGCATCTAGGGACACAGTGTGTCAAAATGGTGTGTTTCAACACAACGTATTTTCCTCTGGGCAGAAGACAGACTTCTGAACCACATGAGTCACTGCTTAAGAAGAAACAGAGAAGTATAAATGACTACACTGTAGAGTATGCACAAATGACACTTGAATTACCAAGGAGAAACATTTCAGGATACAATTAGGAATAAAGTACTATATGTAATAGGAATGAGGTTTGAAAACAGGTTGCATGCATGTGCATGGGTATGGGTGTTCTTACCTCAATTCTTAGGTACCCATGCTTTTTGAATACCACATATCAGCATTTTGCTTGGGTGTGCATGCAGACACAGGCCTATCAGGTAAGAACAGTCCTCTAATTGGACCGTCCAGGGGGATAAAATAAGCAGAGACACTTAGCGCAGACAACTTCTCAAGTCACATGGTAAGACAGTGGTTGAGCAAGTAATACATCTTCGCAAGGTTAAGATCGCAATTTACTCTGCACATAGGCTCTGCTGTTTCGAAGATGTAGAGTATCTCAAGAAAATTTGAGAGCTCTTTTCAGGGGAAAATGGAAGAGTTTGCACTTGCGGCTTTTTTGTTTGTTTATTTGTTTGTTTTTGAAGAGTGCTAGAAAGATAGGAGATCTTTTACAGTACTTTGACTGCTGGCTGAAAGAAACTGTATATTAAACTAACAATCTGTGGCCTATGATCATTTAGTTGTCTTTTTCTTTTCAGGTGGTGCCCAGGCAACATGGGTGACTGGAGTGCCTTAGGCAAACTCCTTGACAAGGTTCAAGCCTATTCTACCGCTGGAGGGAAGGTGTGGCTGTCAGTCCTTTTCATTTTCCGAATCCTGCTACTGGGGACAGCAGTTGAGTCAGCCTGGGGTGATGAGCAGTCTGCCTTTCGCTGTAACACTCAACAACCTGGTTGTGAAAACGTCTGCTATGACAAATCTTTCCCAATCTCTCATGTGCGTTTCTGGGTCCTGCAGATCATATTTGTGTCTGTTCCCACACTCTTGTACCTGGCTCATGTGTTCTACGTGATGCGAAAGGAAGAGAAACTGAACAAGAAAGAGGAGGAACTCAAAGCCCAAACTGATGATAGGAATTTGGAGATGCACTTGAAGCAGATTGAAATAAAGAAGTTCAAGTATGGCATCGAAGAGCATGGCAAGGTGAAAATGCGAGGGGGTTTGCTGCGAACCTACATCATCAGTATCCTCTTCAAGTCTGTCTTTGAGGTAGCCTTCTTGCTGATCCAGTGGTACGTCTATGGATTCAGTTTGAGTGCTGTTTACACTTGTAAAAGAGATCCCTGCCCGCATCAGGTGGACTGCTTCCTTTCTCGTCCCACAGAGAAAACCATCTTCATCATCTTCATGCTGGTCGTGTCCTTGGTGTCTCTTGGCTTGAACATCATCGAACTCTTCTATGTCTTCTTCAAGGGTGTTAAGGATCGCGTGAAGGGAAAGAACGATCCTTACCACACTACCAGCAGCCCACTGAACCATGCCAAAGACTGTGGATCTCCAAAATATGCTTATTTCAATGGCTGCTCCTCCCCAACCGCTCCCCTCTCACCCATGTCTCCTCCCGGGTACAAGCTGGTTACCGGAGACAGAAACAATTCTTCCTGCCGCAATTACAACAAACAAGCAAGTGAGCAAAACTGGGCTAATTACAGTGCAGAACAAAATCGAATGGGGCAGGCAGGAAGCACCATCTCTAACTCCCACGCACAGCCTTTTGATTTCCCTGATGACCACCAGAATTCTAAAAAGCTCGATGCTGGCCATGAACTACAGCCTCTAGCCATTGTGGACCAGCGGCCTTCCAGCAGAGCCAGCAGTCGTGCCAGCAGCCGACCTCGGCCTGATGACCTAGAGATCTAGGTCCAGTCTTGAGAGCATAAAGATTCCACTCAGTTGTGGAGAAGAAAAAGGTGCTATAGAAAGTGCACCTTAGGTGTTCATTTTTTTTCCAGTGGAGGTGGTACTCAACAGCCTTGTCACGAGGCTTAGAAAACACAAAGACATTAGAATACCTGGTTCACTGGGGGTGTTAGGGATAGGCAGGTGGAGAGGGAAGGGATGAGAGAGGTACATGTTGGTATTTAATGTAGTTGATTCAAAGAACTTAAATTTTAAATAAAAGTTGCATTAGGTGATCCATAGTTAAGGGCTTTTTCCTCCCCACACACCCTTAAGAATACTTCTGTGTATGTGAAAGACTGGGTGGGTGATATTTTTGGTTAAATACTTTTTTGTTTTACCAAGAAACTGAAATAACTTTGGCCAGGAGAAAATACTTCCTGAACATCCTACTTCTCTTTATCAAGAAGAAGACAGAGGATTGTCCTTATGTCCCTGCTAAAACATTCCATTGTTAAAATTTGCACTTTGAAGGTAAGCTTTATAGGCCTGACCCTCCAGGTGTCAATGGACTTGTGCTACTATATATTTTATTCTTGGTATCAGTTAAAAGTTCAGACACGGCCCACAGAAGAAGACTTTCCATGCATTTGCAAATCTCAGCCAGTTTTACGTACATTCTTTTTTACATCCACGTTATTATTACCATCACTTTGCATCATTCCTCAACTACTATTCACATTCATTTAATGATTTCTGTAGACATTTAAAAAACAGTTGGGATATCACTTACCATTTTTTGAGTTAAAGTCAGGGAAGCAAGCCATGCTCAGTGTTTAACAATCACTTGTATGTGAATGTGTGTGGAAGAGTGTGTTTTATTTGTCATGTATTGGTACAAGCAGATGCAGTATAAACTCACAAACACAGATTTGAAAATAATGCACACATGGTGTTCAAATTTGAACCTTTCTCATGGATTTTGTGGTGTGGGCCAATATGGTGTTTACATTATATAATTCCTGCTGTGCAAGTAAAGCACATTTTTTTTTTCCCCTAAAATGTTTTTTCTCCATGTATCCTATTATGGATACTGGTTTTGTTAATTATGATTCTTTTTTTTTTTCTTTTTTCTTTTTTTAGAATATAGCAGTAATGCTATTGCTGAAATGAATGATTTTCTTTTTCTGAAATATAATCATTGATGCTTGAATGATAGAATTTTAGTACTGTAAACAAGCTTTAGTACTTAATGTGAGAGACTTAGAAAAAATGCTTAGAGTGGACTATTAAGTGTGCCTAAATGAATTTTGCAGTAACTGGTATTCTTGGTTTTGTCCTACTTATGCACATTAATTCAGAACTTTTATTCTATCATGAGTTTGACAGTCTTTTGGAGTAACCAGCAACTTTGATGTTTGCACTAAGATTTTATTTGGAATGCAAGAGAGGTTGAAAGAAGTTTCAATAGTACACATGTAACTAATTTATTTGAAATCTATCCTAAAGAAATCTACCAGTTTCTTCAAATGTCTTTTTAAAATTCATCACGGATGATTAGTGAAAATGCAGAGTATCATACTTTTCTTCTTGCATGTCAACTACGTAAGCAGTTTTGTACAATGAGAAATACTAATTTGTTTGACATTCCATGTTAAACTACTGTCATGTTCAGCTTCATTGCATGTAATGTAGACCTAGTCCATCTGATCATGTGTTCTGGAGAGTGTTCTTTATTCAATAAAGTTTTAATTTAGTATAAAGATAGCCTTTATATCCCATGTGATTTTTTAAAACTTTTATTGCATCAATTCACAATTATCAAAGACATTTCCATTGGTTATGAGGATATGGGCAAATAAGATTCACAAGATTCCAGAATCTTTAAAAGGACAGTATTTATTATTAGCTAGATTCAGTGCAACATTGATGAACATATTTGGATATTTATTCAACAGAGAAGGTAAAGTATTAGAGTGTTGAATTTGGAATATAAAATTAATGAGATGTGTGATAGAGTCTAAAGTGAGTAATTTAGTAGATCCATACATGACAGAAGTAAGCATAAAAAGATGAGGGTGCTAAAATTTTAAAGCTATAGGGCCTCCCAGATATAAAAGAATAATGCAGGGTTGGTTTGAGTATGGTTATGCTGTGTGACAAAAGAATGAAATAGATCTATGATTCTATTTTTCCAAGACATTGTGAAAACACAGAAAATATGAATTTTAAAATTCTTAACACCCAAGAAAAATTGAACCATTCATAGGGACAAGAACAATTCTGGGCAACTGATAGTATTGCTGTAGTTTAAAATATAAAATGTGTTATCACTTTTAAGTCACATTTCAACAAATTTTTTTTTTTTCCACACCATGTGGCATTTGGGATCTTAGTTCCCAGACCAGGGATCAAACCCATGCCCCCTGCAGTGGAAGCACGGAGTCTTAACCACTGACCGCCAGGGAAGTCCCAAAAGCTTTTAACTTACTAACATTGTTTACATGAACACATCACAAAGCAAACCAGTAAATGCCTGGAACATAAAAATATTACTAGTTTAGAAATAACCTAGTTCTGTTCAGTGGCTTCTTTTTTTTTTTTTTTAATTAATGAACAAATGTTACAGGATGTGCCTAAAGTCAAAGGATTGTCTACTAACCAGTTTCTGAGTCAATATAATTGGTAGTATCAACATGTCTTCAAGTATTACCATTTGTCTGGCTGAGAATCTGAAGGGAGAGGCAAGTTTTCTCTGTGCATGTATGTGTTTGCATTTACTACGGGGAATAAAGAAATGTGGTTTATTTGAATGTGTGTGTGTATTCACAAACAGTTCATAGGGTACAGATGGACAAATAGACTACTGAATGTAGGTTTCTGATGTACGTGTGTGGAGGTGGGAGGGCAAGTTACATCTTTAAAAAAATAGTCCATCTTAAACATTTCCCAAACTTTAAAGCTTCTCACTATTTAAAAAAATAAAATCTAAGTATATTATAAATATACAGTTTTAAACTACAGTTTTAGTGTACGAAATTGAAAATCAAACCTCAGGTCTCCCCATTCTCCAACAGAGACATCAGCGAAGTTCTAATTCCAGAGGAAATCACTGTTAAAAATTTGAGACACCAGCCATATATCAGACACTTTGTTAAGTAGTGGTGATTATTAGAATGACCCCATAGTCCCCTGCTCCATGAAGCTTACAATGTGAAGCCTTCCAGAAGTTTTAATAATGATGTTCCACTCCGTTTTGCTTACCTTAATTGGCTGCCTATTTTCCACAACTAAAAATTAAATTGAGCTGTGTTTTAAAATTATGAGAAAACTATGCAGTTTTATTCCACAAATTTTTATTAGATACTCATTTTTGGCATAAAATTTCAGGTTTAAAAAATGGGAAATTTTTGAATCTTCTAGAAGCAGTAGAACTTTCTGTTGTGGAAATGTTCTATTCTGTGCACTATGGTAGCCACTAGCTACATGTGGCTATTGAAACACATGAAATATGGCTAGTGAGTCTGAAGAAAAGGATTATTATTTTTTTAATTTAATTTAATTAATTTATTTTTTATACAGCAGGTTCTGATTAGTCATCTATTTTATACATACCAGTGTATACATGTCAATCCCAGTCTCCCAGTTCATCACGCCACCACCCCCCTCCCCCACTTTCACCCTTGGTGTCCATACGTTTGTTCTCTACACCTGTGTCTCTATTTCTGCCTTGCAAACAGGTTCATCTGTACCATTTTTCTAGATTCCACATATATGCGTTAATATATGATATTTGTTTTTCTCTTTCTGACTTCACTCTGTATGACAGTCTCTAGGTCCACCCACATCTCTACAAATGACACAGTTTCGTTCCTTTTTATGACTGAGTAATATTACATTGTATATATGTACCACATCTTCTTTATCCATTCATCTGTCGATGGGCATTTAGGTTTCTTCCATGACCTGGCTGTTGTAAATAGTGCTACAATGAACATTGGGGTACATGTGTCTTTTTGAATTATGGTTTTCTCTGGGTATATGCCCAGTAGTGGGATTGCTGGGTCATATGGTAATTATATTTTTAGTTTTTTAAGGAACCTTCGTACTGTTCTCCATAGGAGCTGTATCAATTTACATTCCCACTAACAGTGCAACAGGGTTCCCTTTTCCCTACACCATCTCCAGCATTTGTTGTTTGTAGATTTTCTGATGATGCCCATTCTAACTGGTGTGAGGTGATACCTCACTGTAGTTTTGATTTGCATTTCTCTAATAATTAGTGATGTTGAGCAGCTTTTCATGTGCCTCTTGGCCATCTATATGTCTTTGGAGAAAAGTCTATTTAGGCCTTCTGTCCATTTTTTGATTGGTTTGTTTTTTTAATATTGAGCTGCATGAGCTGTTTATATATTTTGGAGATTAATCCTTTGTCCGTTGATTCATTTGCAAATATTTTCTCCTATTCTGAGGGTTGTTTAGAAAAGGATTATTTTAATTTTAATTTAAATAGCTATATATGGCTAATGGCTATTGAATTGGGAGGTGCAGTTCTAGAATCTGCTGGGGAAAAAATAATTAACATTGGGTGGAAATGGAGAAAAGGATGGTCATGTTAGAAACTGGAAGGAGAAACTTCAGGGTCATTTTTATAGTCTTATAATAGTGTTTCTTACTCTGTAAACAATAGGAAACTTATTTAAGCAAAGCCTCTGCTTTTACATGAAATTACCTAGTCTTGTTAGATAATCATATATTTTATATTACCATCATTTTACCTCAGAATTTCATGCACAAACTTATGCTACCTATTATTAAAAGTGGTAGGATTGCCCCAAGTCCTTAAATATTGGGAAGAAGTCTAGTGAACCCTCTTGGTTCACTGCATTATCATCCTAGCCCCTGTGGGTCCTCACAAAGCTTCTAGGCCATGGGCTGTTCTTTCACCTTATTTTGAGAAACTTGCTGAACCCCTACCTGCCCAGGGTGCTAGGTCCTTGCCCACACACTGCCTCTCCTAAAAATTCCAAACTTCATATTCCAACATGCCAAAACATCTGTGCTTTGTACTTGGAGGGAGAGCAAAATAATGAAGTTTGGGGGCTTATTAAAGTCTTAAAGTGGGTTCTTTTCATAAACAGCACACCCAAAGTATAGAAACATGTTTATAATCTTTACTGGCTCCAAGATTCTGTTTTTACCTTTTCTTGGTTGGGCAAATATAGCTGAGCCCCTTGGCATGTCAGAATTTGCAGCTGGCAATTTTCAGAACTCAAGAGCAGACGTGGAACTTTGCTTCAAGGACAGTAGAGTAACAAGAATATCACATAAAGAAGAAAGAAAATTTGGAGGAAAATGTTTGCATTTGTTTCCTGGTCTTCAAAGTGTTGAAATTTTAAGTCAGATTATTTCTTCTGGTCTCCGGATGTTTCTCTCAAATGACCCAATGCTTATTTGGGCTGTGACGTGTAGAGTAATTTCAATGCCCACACACTTTCCTGTTGAATATAAAATCTGTCCCAAGAGGCACCCACTTTAGAAAGCCAACCCTGGTCTCAGGTCTTATTTAATGTAATGAGCCATCTGTCCCTACAAGACATGGAATGAAATGGAGCCCGGGCGGGTATTTGTGCTGGAATCTCTTAGTCAGTTACTTTTTACAAAACTGTTCATCAGAATTAGTAGAGACAGTAAGAGAGCTTCTAGTTGCTATGGTAGCAGAAACCATGAGGGTTATTTTATTTTAAAAGTAAATGGAGAGAAATGTAAGACTGCCTTCTGCTTTGAAAAGCTTGGGTCAGAGTTATATATTTCATATATTCAGGTATATTTATGAATTCTGAACACAGTTAACTAATTTAGAAACCCTTCCCTGAAAAAATTTAAACTAACCTTAAGCCTGTGAGAAAACAACTTCAACTGAGGTTAACTCAAAGAACTCTGGAGGGTAAAAGGTATATTTTGAGATTCTCTAAAACACTACTTGAAGTCTCAACTCCACCCAGAGTCCTAGAGTATAAATTGGCCATTGCTTTTGAAGACTTTGATGTGATTGTGGCTCACATTCAAGTTTTTCTCAACTCAGAGCAACTGGAATTAAACTGACCTTTATAATTTGTTAACATATTAATTTCTAATCATTCAAGCTACTCCCTATATAAAGACATTTTCAAAGGTAGACACAACCAGAGAGCTAGTTAAAGAAAATGTTTATTCTGAGACAATTTTTCATATTTTAGCCAAGCTTGTCAATGACTGCCCTTCCTTGGGCAGGTTAATTCAAAAATATTTGGGGGAACCATGAGTTTCAAATTTCAGTGAGACTGAGTAATTTGGAAGTTAAATGTAACTATATCCAGCATCCTGTCATTTATAATTCAAGACAAATATAAAACTATAATAGATATTTTCCTGTTATATTATTTCTGTATACTTGAAATATCATATAATTTATAATTTTATAATTCATAATTTGTAAAATAAAAATGACAGCAGATGCAATAAATTATAATGTTATTGAAGTTATTTCTTTCAGTTTAGAACTTTCAATCATATTTCTTCTCCATTTTCACATTCTTTATTTCTTCAGTCTAATCTCTCACTAGAATTTTCTGACTTGTGATAGCTTAAAATATAATATATACATTCTATTCCTCTCAGGTTTTGTTCATAGCTGGAGTTTCAATTATGGAATTTGTTTCCTACCATGAATCTACAGTAGAAGTTAAAACAATTTCGGTGATATAAAGCTTCCACCAAATTCCTTTCTTTCTTTTTCTTATACACATTTAGAACAATTTTGTTGTTGGGTTTTGTTTGTTGATTTTTTGTATCAAATACTTCCTTTTGCCATATATAACTTATAGCTTGTTCCCTTAAATATTTACCTTTTAACAAACAAACTAGTGCAAGTTAAACATTTAGATAGTAACTCTGGAATAATCTAGCAGAAGTTTAACATTTGTAATTAAAGAGTATCATCAGAAACCATCAAAAAAATTGTTTAATGTTCATTTTTACTCTCGTCCTCACTTGTCTGGAGGACTTGCAACACTTTATGATTAAAGAGTGTAAGAGCTGTACGTGATGGTTATCCAAACTTCCAAACGCGGCAAATGCGGGAAGCAGGCTACCATTTGGCATTTGACCAGTCTTTTTAGTCAGCATTATAGCCAAACTCTGCCTCTAAACTGATGATTCTACGTGATAAATAGCTATGATGTGTGAGAGAAAAAGAGCTAAAAAAGCTATAATGTGTTATAAGTAACATCAAATTAAAGAAAGATTTCTGTGTGGGAATATGTTCATATAAAAGTATTCTAATCTTGTAAGATAAAGAAGAGTAGTTCTAAGAGAAAAAAAGTATAGTTAGCTAGTTGACTAAGGAACTTACTGCTTTTTTGCTTGCTTACAGCAGCATTTTAGCTTTGGAAATAAATTATTAAAACAAAATTTCACTCTTTCAATTTGTTATGAATCAGTCTACCATAGTGCTAACCCCATAGTTTGTGATGACAAAAATAATCTGATTCGTTTAGGTATTTAGACAGGGTTTTGTTTTTCATTCAAAAAATATTTTGAACAATCCTCTCAATTTGTGGTTAGAAGCAAGATGACCTTTAAAAAGCAGGCACTGTTTTTAAAAGCCACATTACATTAAAGCTGCAAATGTTTTCAAGAATTAGAAACAGGAATGTCTTAAGATTTTCCAAAATTCCCAGGACTTCTGGGGAATTTCCAATATTTGTGAGACATACACTCTGTTGTCTCTTAAAAAGTATTCACAGAACTTGGATAATCAATAAAAATGTGCTCTGTGGTGAAATGATATGTCAAGCAAAAATGATGTAAGTGGAACTAGATGAGAAATTTATAAGAAAAGGGTGTCTGAAAAAATTCTTACCACATTAAATAAGATTTGGTCTTGTGTTCGTCCTTGCATGCTACACATTTTTAAAAGATGCTGCTTTAAACAAGACTTCTGCCCTTTCTTGTTATTTTTAGTATCTCCTCAAACCATAAATACAACCATGTGTCAGGGCAAAGCTGTACTGATGGTTTGGACGTGGAGTACTCACTTTTATTCTAACCATTCAGTTCCATTTATAGCAAGTAATGTGTATTTTTCATCAATGATCAGATTTTGCATATTTTTAGTTGTTTGTGGACCAGAGGTTTGAGGAGTAGAATACTCTTCCTCTCACCTTCTTCAGTGCCTATAATTTCAAACATGAATTTTTTAAGTCTAGGAATACTTTTTAAAAAAAATTTACATTTATGGTTCTAGGGACTTTTGAAGTTGGCAGAAGCACAGGTAAACTGAAACTGACGATTTAGGGAAGTGTTTGTCATTTATTTACCGTGTGACCTTGAACAAGATATATAACCTCTGAGCCTCAGTCCCCCAACTCTAAAGAAAATAGAAATTCATTCCTGCAACGTTATTGTGATGATTAAATGAGATGTGAGTGACGTGTATAGGATAGTCCTTGACAAATGGGTGGCATTAACTAATGGCTACAATTTCTTTCAAAGGAAATGAACAAAGGGGAAATTAGTATGGCTAGGAAAAAAAAATCCAGCGCGGTCAAATTCTGAATGTCAAAATATTACCTCTGTGTTTTCTACTTCTGTAAAAAACTGTAATAAGTAAAACACTGATAGGACAATTTGTGTAATCAGAAGCCATTGAAAAACAAACCTTAGTGTCTGACACCACATTTGGTGATATACATGAGGTCTAGAAAATTAAGACCATTACAAATATAAAAAGAACACAAGGTAAGAATACTTTAAATAAATTCAGTTCTTACAGTAGATAGGGACACATGGTCACTTTCAGAACTCTGAGAATTTGATGAATAAATATTAACCTTATAAAGAATAAGGGTCAGAATGTGTCCCCACCATAAGACAGCTAAAAGGAGTTTATTATTAACATAAAGGAAAAGAATGGAGAAGGGAGACAGCATGAATTTCCAGTTTAGAAATCTTTAATAACTCCTTTTGTCTTTGTGGAAATGACTGCAATCCCTCAGTCTGCCTCTAAGCAGACTGGATCTGCTGGATCTGACATTTTTGCAGTCTCATCGCTCTTCATAGCCCTCTGTCACAGCTGTTCTCGACTTTTCCTAGTACCTCCAAATCTCTCAGTTTCTTCTCACCTGTGGTCCTTGCACAAATGGTTCCTTCTGCCTGAGTCACATTCCTTCTCTTTGTTGACCTAAAGCTAATAGACAGCCAGTTATTTCTCCAGCAAAAATGGGTTTATTTGGGATCAGCAGAGAATTGCAATTCGGGGTCTGCAACCACAGGGAGCCACAGGCAAGGCCCACACAGCAAGGGAAGGAGGATGCTTTTATAGAAGGGAAAAGGAAGTTGGGAGGGCTGTAGTAAACGAAGAGTCCATGGTTTTTCCTTGGCTGTGTTGTTGTCAGGAAAGAAGAGGAGCCTTTCTTCTTCCTGTTGGGCTCTGCTATTGGAGCTGGGTGTGAGAGTCTTCTGACTTTATATTTAATTGAGGTTTCTGCTTATTAATTTCTTACATCTTTCACTTAGCTAACTCCTACTTACCCTTCAATTCTCAACTGAAATGTTGCTTCCTCCTGGGACCTTTCTCTGATTTCCTGGGGCTGCCCATTTTATACTCCCATGGCACCTTGCTCTCTTCTTTACGATGTGGGCTGAATGGTTTAGTGTTTGACTTCCCTAATACAGATTTTCCTTGGCTTAAGATGGGGTTACGTCTTGATAAACTCATTATAAGTAAGAGTGTATTTAATATACTTAACCTACTGAAAATCATAGCTTAACCTAGCCTAACTTGAACACGCTCAGAACAACCTAGCCTAACTTAAACATGCTCAGAACACTTACGTTAGCCTAGAGTTAGGCAAAGTCATCTTTACACAAAGCCAATTAAAGATAAAGTGTTGAATACCTCACATAATTTATTGATTACTGTAATGAAAGTGAAAAGCAGAATATCTGTATGGGTACAGAATCGTTGTAAATGTATTGGTTGTTTACTCTCGCGATTGCGTGGCTGACTGCAGCTGCCCAGCATCATGAGGGAGCATTGTACTGCTATCGCTCACTTGGAAAAGATCAAAATTCAAATTCTGAAGCATGGTCTCTACTGAATGCGTATCACGAAGTAAAACAATCATAACTCCAACCATAGTAAGTCAGGGACTCACTATGAAAACAGGAGCCTTTTCTTTCCTTTTTCTCTGCAGTATTGTTGCTGCCTAGTGTTTTGTCTGGCAAAGTAATAATATATTGACTGCTAATTAATGAATGCAATTGTAGCAGATACAATTCTCTGGCTCTAAGTCAGGTATACCTCCATTAGGGAAATAGACATATAGGTTGAAACTAGCCACCCACATCAAATTCTTCCCCCATTTTCTATGCTCATCAAACTACCTCCTCTGTATATTCATATATGCTTTTCTGCACAAGAAACCTGAGAGATAATTATTATCTTCTTTTTACAGATGTGTAAACTGAGGTTAAGAAACTTGACCAAAGTCAGTAGCAGTAAGTGGCCCAGTTAAGTTCTGCAACCATATCTGCATCCTTGCCCACTCTGCTCTCCCAAATGCCTTGTTAGTGAGCGGACGAGGTTGATCAGAGAATGTGAGGCTCTGGGCCAATATTTACATCTATTTCTAATAATAAATGTATGCAGTGGTTTCCTAGTTTTTACATCTGCCTCATATTTGGAAAAAACATCAGGCCTCAATTTCAGAAATAGATCAGCTCTTGGTAAACTGATATTTGAGCTATAAAAATTTAGAACCATACCGTGACCTACAGTGATTTCACTAAGACATTGCTGTTGTGTGACACCCTCTGTGAATAGTCAAGACCAGCTCTGGAGAATGGCTCTATATCCATCTGGTGGCGTCAGTTGCAAATTCTCCTTCCTTTTTTCCTTTCTTCTTTTCCTCCTTCTTTCCTTCCTTCCTTGCTTTGTTGCTGCTCCTGTTACTGTTGATTCTTCATCCTCTTCTTCCTCTTCCTCCTCTTCTTTTCCCTCTCCTTCTTCTTTAGTTATAAAAGCAACATCTTCTCATCACAAAAATGCAAAGGCAGGGCTTCCCTGGTGGTGCAGCGGCTGAGAGTCCGCCTGCCGATGCAGGGGACATGGGTTCTGCCCTGGTCCGGGAAGATCCCACATGCCGCAGAGCGGCTGGGCCCTTGAGCCATGGCCTTCTGAGCCTGCGCGTCCGGAGCCTGTGCTCCGCAACGGGAGAGACCACAACAGTGAGAGGCCCACGGAACGCAAAAAAAAAAAAAAGCAAAGGCAGAAGTATGTAAAAAAGTGAAGGCCCCTTCCAACCCACCCCCTAAAGAGAATGAAATTATACACAGGTATACATATAGCTTGTGAATTATTTTATTTATTCTTTACAAGAAACTTCCAAAGTATATGGACCTACCTCATTTTTAATGGTTATATAATATTCCACAAGGATGAATAGTCAGTACTGTATTTAATTATTCCTCTATTGTTGGGCATTTCAGTTTTTTCCCAATTTGCCATTATTACAAATAATACTACAATATTTGTATGCATATTTTAGCCATGTTTTTAAAATTAAAAGAAGAAACTTTAGTAGGCAGAATGCTCTTTTTTCCCTAAATAACATATCTCAAATATTTCACTATGTTCCATGATCAGCATGTGGTTATTAACATTATTGACATTGTGTTAAGCTCATGACAGAAAATGTCTTGATCATGATGGGAATTTTTGGTTCAGTATAATATGAGGCATTACCTTTCGGAATCTCCAAGAATTTTGCTAAGGGAAGATCAGTAGCTCTGCCAGAGACCTTTATTTCATCTTCACCCAGCAATTCCTTTTCACTTTCTGCCTAGCTAGCTGCTTGATACAAAGATCTATAACTAAGGGAAAAGGTAAATTTCAATATGACATACTATAACACTATGAAGACCAAGGAACAGCTCATACTGCCAAACTTCTATGTCATTCCTTCCTAATAAATACACAGTGTAAAGTCGTTTACACTGCAAGTAGAGCACACACCTTTTCCTTTGTTAAATTATATTTAACAAAATAATAAAAGTAGTGAGTATTTATTAGAGAAAATTTGAGAGAAATTTAAAAGTTAACAAAAAACAGGAAAGAACAAAATCATTTAATCTCAACATCCAAAGGAAAGAATGACTAAATAGATTTGATTTTGAATCTATGAAAAAGTTAGCCTTTAATTTGAAAATATTAGTGGCCATTTTCATATTAAAATCTACATCCTTTAATTTTTTTAGACTTAACCTTAAAACATAAACATTTTTGCATTAACAGAATCTTTTACAATGTCATTAAGCATTTGAATCATTATCTAATCATCTTCTACTGTTGAACATTTAACTTGTTTTCAGCTTTTTACTGTGATAAGCAAAATTTAATGAACAATTTATTTTTTAAATAAGATTTGTTTCTTTAGGATAAATTCTAAGAATTAGAGTCAAAGATTTGAATATTTTAGAGATATTTTTGAACTGAGAACTATAGAACTATAGTTCTGAGAACTGAGAACTATAGTGAGAACTATAGAACTATAGTTCTGAGAACTGAGAACTATAGTGAGAACTATATTTGATACATTTTTATTGCTGTTTTGGTAGGTAAAAATTCTCATTTACCTTACAATTACATTAATTAATAGTGGCAAGAATAATATAGATATTTATGTAGATATGCCTATGATATTTTTCTCATATGAAATGACTATTTATGACCTTAGCCTTTTGCTCTTCTGTGATCTTAGTATTTTTAAGAGCTTTTTTTAATAATAAAATGTTTGACCACTTGTCTTTTTTTGCTATGGCTCTTTTTCTAGCTTATTATATGATTTTAACCCTTAAAACATTTGTATGTTTTGGGGATGAAAGTTTTTAGACTTTGTATAGTAAAGATTTTGATTTTTACTTTCAAGATTAGAAAACCCTATCTTTTACCTACGTATGTTTTACCTTGATATTTAACCACAATTTTATTTTAGCTGTTCATTTTATGCTTTTTATTTTACATTTGACTTTTTACTACTCTTGTATTTTTGGAGTAGAACCTAGTTAAGGCATCTATTGACTTTTTTTCTGAGTAGTTGACCGATTGCCTCTACACCATTTTCTTTTTAAAAAGCATCCTTTATTAAAGTGAAAACTATGGTTAGTCCCATGATAAAATATTCTGCATATAAGGACAACAAAACAAAAGATGAATAACATATTTACCAAATTCTCAGGCACCAAGAGCAAGGGAAGGGGTGAAGTCAGAGTGTATACAGGGAGATCCCTACCTGGACAGGTGAAGAGGGGTTTGTGCAGGAAGGTGAGTACTCCTATAAAAAGATCAGCTATGGGATGGGAAGAGTCAACTCGGACACCGTGGTGCTTGGAGAGAGCTCTGCTGTCTATCAGCTGAGGGAGTTGAACCAGATGCTGCTGTTCTCATACCATGCTCCAACACAGACATTTCAGGGACTCTCCTGGGAAAGGGTCAAGAGCTAGGAGTTTGTAGCTCTCTTCTCTCTCTTCCTTCAGCAAAACACTCTGCTTTGTTTCAATGTGAGATTTATTTGAAGAAATAATTCCAGTGTTTTTTAGAAAAACGTTTTTACAGAAATTTTCAAAACTACTTGAAAGTAGCAAAAATCATATAATGAATCCCTATACTTTCCCAATGATTATTTTGTCTTTCTTATTTCATTTCTCCTTCACTCTTTTTTTCTTTTTTAATCTTGAATATTTTTTTTTAATCTTGAGTATTTTAAAACAAATCCCAGGTATCTGGTCATTTCACCTGTAAATAATTGAGTATACTTTTCTACCTGAGAAAGACACCTCCTTTTTTCAAAATATAATTACCATGCATTTATCACATGTAACAAAATTAAAAATAATTTCTTAATATTGACTAATACTCAGTCCATAGCTCACGGTTGTCTTTTTACAATTGATTTCTTTGCATTTGAGACAAGACAAAGTCCATATGTTGCATTTTGTTGTGTCTCTTCAGTCTCTAACCGTCTCTTCCCAACTTTCTATGACATTGAATATTTTGGCCAACACAGTTTTTTAAACTGCCCATCTGTTTCTAATTGATTTGACACTTCCCATATTATATTATAATTTACATATAATAGAGTCAGTTCCGGTCCATCAAATCTGTTTTATTGAACTGTGTCTAGTGTTGTGTTATAATGGCATCATAAAAGTTATTTTAATTTCAGAATAGGTTTTATTATCGAGGATCTTTTAGAGCTCAGTCTACTATTTCACAGTCTATTTTTATTAAATGTTCTTACCTACTTATTCTTCTATATGTTACCTTAGATCCTTAAACTTTCTGAAAACGAAAAAGGTGTTTTTAAATCCAAAGGTTTGGGGCAGAGGCTCTTAACAGACATAAAACTTGACATAAATGAATAATTTCTGGAGTTATCTATTATTTTCAACTTTTCTCCACATAAATATTTTCTGGTACCAAATCTAGAAACCACGTCTACTCAATACCTTTATTAAGTTCAAAGGGTAATGTTGAGGAAAGAAATTATTTCCTAGTAAACCAACTGAACTTAATGCAAAAGAAAAGAAATGCCATGAAGGAAAATTGGGCTTGCTGTGGTTTAAGCAACAGATGAAGATACTTTTCTCTGCTGGATTGAATCCAGGGGAAAAGTGAGATGGGAAGCTAGAGATAATAATGTTTATGAAATCAAGGTAAGAGTTTAAAAAAATTTTATTGATTTAATAATCTCGATCAAGAAGGAACAGAATAGGAATGAAAGGCAAGGGGTTAAGCATAAGCATTTTCACTCATGCTTTAAAAAATTATTCTCTTTGAGATCCAGCCCCCCATTGCAGAGAGAACTTTAGATGACCAATTATTTTCATTTTATCCTCTGTCTTGGCATGCTAAGTCCACAATTTATTGCTACGTTTACATACTGTGAGGATGAAATCCCAAGCTTTGGCAACTTGTTTAACTTGTTTGTAGGATGAGATCTGATTGATTTTGACATCTATGGTTGCTTAGGGATGACTGGCTGATTTCTCAACTTAACATAGGACACTGTATTAAGGTGAAAGGCAATTAAAGATAAATTAGCTAGATTTTCTGAGGATACCAAAATGTGGGACCCCAAAGTATGGGCCTCAAAAACACAACTGACCCTCTTCTTCCTGGCAAACGTCTTGCATATTAGGCCAGCAGAATGACCAAGACTAACACGGGACATCAGATGATTTCTGCAGTTGTTTTTGCAGCAAAGAATGAGAATTCACTGGATTGGGTCATATTAGGAAAGCCAGCACCTGTCATTTTAGTCAGTTGCTGACAAAGGCTTGTGTTTTCTCATATTTTAATTTGACAGGTATTGGCATCTCTCACAAATTACAAATATGTTAATACAAATTTCTTCTTGGCATGATGGATTGAATACCATCTCCCCACTCTACTTATTGGCACAGAACCAACAAAATACCTGGAATATGGTACCTCCTGAGATTTTTGTGGGGGAAGGAAGTTAGGTTTTATCTCTTTTCTTCTCCTTATTTTACCTTTCACATTCTCTTTTTAACAATGTTATTGAGTTTTACTCAGACACGATTCCATCTTGCACTTTAACTATTAATCTTCAGTTTAAGAAAAGTCCTTGGATGTCTGGTGGATTGAGGTGCAGGCCCAGACAGAGGTCATATTGTAAAAGGAAGCAAGGAGCCTTCTGGAAAAGAAATTATCCTAAGAGTGCTAGCACAGCCCTGAAAATGTCAGGCTCTCTTCCAACTCCCTGTTTCTGCATATGTGATTCACATTGTCTGCAGTAATTTCTTCACCTAACTAACCCTTTCCCATCTTTCACAACCTATCTTGGTCATCATATCTGTTCTCACTAGCCCTTCCAGTCTAGGTTAAGTACTTTTATCCTGTGCTTCTATAGTCATATACTCCTCTCTGTCATAGCACTTATTATACTATGTTGTAATTGTCTATTTTTGTCCCCTACCTTTTCTACTAGAATATCAAGTAATTGATGGCAGGAACTGGGTTTATATTCCCTGTTGCTCACCAGTCCTTCCCATCGTGTGTTGCATGCATAATAACTTCTCAGAATAAATGGAGTTCTATTTAAGGATATTATCTCAGTAAGAGAAAAAAGGGACAGTGATTCTGAGTGAAGGAATGTGTCTGTCATTGAGACAATCTTTTGGCCCAGTTTCCATGGATTCATTACTTTGTCCTGAGAGAAGTGTTGGTGAATGAAAACTGAGAGGTGTGTTTTAAAACTCCTGTAAGATGCAAGGAGCTCATGGCAGCATTGCTTTAAGATACACATAACTGGGCTTCCCTGGTGGCGCAGTGGTTGAGAATCTGCCTGCTAATTCAGGGGACACGGGTTTGAGCCCTGGTCTGGGAAGATCCCACATGCCACAGAGCAACTAGGCCCATGAGCCACAACTACTGAGCCTGCACGTCTGGAGCCTGTGCTCCGCAACAAGAGAGGCCACAATAGTGAGAGGCCCGCGCACCGCGATGAAGAGTGACCCCCACTTACCACAACTAGAGAAAGCCCTCGCACAGAAACGAAGATCCAACACAGCCATAAATAAATAAATAAACAAAAACAAAACAAAAAAAGATACACATAACTGAATATAATACATTCTTTTCACTCTCCTGATCACCAGTAGGAGCAGGCACAGCATCTAAGTATCAGAATCCTTAGCATCTGGTGACCAAAGTGATCCAAATAGAAAAGATGGCAAATCTTCCACCACCATAGTACCAGATAGTTTTGTTTCTGAGCACATGGGAGACAAATTGGTAACTTTCTATTCATCGTCCTTGTTCTTTGTTTCTTTTCTGCTTCCCATTTTTCTGTCTTCTCTAGTGTTAACTGAGCCTTTTATGATTCCAGTTTCTCCCTTCTCTTAACATAACAATTATACTTCTTAAAAAATTTTTAGTGGTTACCCTAGAGTTTGCAATATACATTTACAACAAATCTAAGAACATCTTCAAGTAACACTATAATGCTTCATGGACAGTGCAGTTACCTTTAATAACAGAGTATTCTCAAGTCACCTCTCCCACTCTTATAACATTGATGTCATTCATCTTACTTATTTAAAAACTATAATTTTCCAATACATTGTTGCTATTATTACTTTAAAATAGTTGTCTATTAGCTCGATTAAGAATAAGAAAAATAAAATATTTTTATTTTACTTTATTTATTCCTTCTCTGACCCTTCTCTTTATGTAGTGCCTGGTATTAGGTCCATGCTGAATGATAATAACCCAAGATTATAACATAATTTTGAAGGTAGAGAGGGAGAAGAAAGGTAAGTGGTGGTTTAAGCACACTAATTCCCTCACTTTTCACAGCTGGGAATAAATACATAAAGAAACAGGGTTCTATGATTTAAAGTTATAATGGAGAATTCCCTCGCAGTCCAGTGGTTAGGACTCCACGCTCTCACAGCTGAGGGCCCAGGTTGAATCCCTGGTTGGGGAACTAAGATCCCACAAGCCGGGTGGTGTGGTCAAAAAATTTTAAAAATATTAAAAAACGTTATAATGGAACCACTGTGTCCTTATATAGCTCTATAATTTTCTGAGCACTTCTTTACTTTTTGGTACCAAAAGATGTTCAAGGCTCATATTTAACTCTGCCTATACCAGCCCCAGAATCAGTCATTACTTCAAGTAGTCCTGGGGATATCATTGTTTTAGACTCTTTTAGTGGATAGATTTAAGAAGGATGTATGTATCTACTAATGTACATGGGCCGTGTGTACATGTGTGCGTGTATCTAATAGTCATTTTGAATTTAAAATCATAAAGGGAGAACCACAGAAATTAGCTGTTAATGTGCTTGGAAATGTAACACCATCTCCTTCACAAACATCTTCTTTATCGTTTTCTAGTTAAACATGTTTTCCCTCCAGAACTACTATTCAGCATAAACTATGATATTTTTCTTTCCAATCCTTTTGATTATTTTTTGTTGACATTTCTGAGATGGTGTTGTTATCTACCTTTTTTTTTTCTTCCTTAAAAATAAGTTCTTACAACTTGTATGGAAAAATATATTCAATTATTTAAAAATCTACTTAAAAACAAAATTTTGGAACATGTATAATTTAGGGAATTTTATACTTTATAATCATAAAATGTGATACTTTATACATGCTGAAAATTTTAACTTGAGGGAAGAATATTACCCCGAATATATATTCAAATTTTATAACTGGGGTTTTTTAGACAATTTTGGTACTGTACGTCAAGTTCAAATGACCTCATCAATGATCTTCTTCCAAAATAGATACATTATTTGCAAATGACAAATGAAAGATTTGGGAGAGGGGAGAAAAATATTCTCACTCTCAGTTGTTATCTCACAGCCATTTGAACTAGGCAGTTGTTTATGCTGATCTTGAAAACCCAGTAAAATTCTGGAACTGTTATCTAGGGGTAAACTTTTCCACTATCAATTTGAAAACTCAAGACATGTTTTAATATCATTACTCTATCATCTCACTGTAGAGTAAATATTTAAATCTTGCTTCTGTTTAATAACTTATATAATTAGATTCTTGTGGAAATATCATTAAATTTCAACCATACCTTGTAACATGAAATTAATCACTGAAAAACTTACAGTACTTTTTTCTGTCATAAAAATTTAGGTTGGACACTAAACATAATATGAAAACTTGTACAAGTATCCAGTGCCTCTTTAATTTCTCAGGTAATCTGAATAAGGTGAAAATTTGGGATATTAATATTGGTTTGTGATGATTAAAGATTTAATAATAGAACAGCATGGCAACTGGATATACATAGACAATTTTATGAGACAAATGAGTTAATTTAAGAGATAAATTTTGTGTTTTTAAAATATTTTTACTGTAATTATAATATATTTTATTTATATTATAAATATAGAGGGGAATATCTCTTAGGTCATTTAGAGCAGAGGACCTCAACATTTTTTGGCACCAGGGACCAGTTTTGTGGAAGCCAATTTTTCCATGGAGCTGGAGGTGTGGGGGATGGTTCAGGCTGCGATGCGAGCGATGGGGAGCGGCAGATGGAGCTCTACCCGCTTTCCTGCTGCTCACCTCGTGCTGTGTGGTCCGGTTCCTAACAGGTACTAGCCTGGAGGTTGGGGACCCCTGATTTAGAAATCTGCAATTGCTCTTAAACATGTCTTTTCCTTGATAGGTAATCTTATCTAAGAACCATAACTAATTTTCCGTAAGAAACATGCATCATCTCTGACTTGTCAATCAACCAATAAGCAAAAAGTACCCTATAGGAATTAAGACAGTATATGTAAGCTGTCTATCTAAGATATATTAGGTATATCTTTTTTCTATCAAATTGTTCCATTAAGCTTAAAGAGGAAAGGATCAATGGTATCCTAAGAATGTTCTCAGGTTTATCTGTTTTTGTTTCAAGCAAAGTTTGCAATTTTCACATAACTTTTTATTTTTACTTTAGGAAAAAGAAAAGATAATGAGAAAAAAGTTTGTAGATGTCTTAGTTCCTTTTATGCAGTATTGCAACAGAAACCAGCAATCACATGTACAACCATCAACTCTGAATATAATATGAATTATATGTAAGAAGTAGAATTTACCTAGATTAGTCTGCCTGTTTTTTTTTAAATTATACAATCATATTATAGAACACTGTGGCTTCTACAATTTGAGTCAATTTAGGAACGCAAACTCCTGCTTCCATAATATAAGGAAATAAGAATAATTTTTCTATGTAAGTCATCTAGTATAAACAAAGTTCACAGACTGATTTACTTTTATCAAAAGGTAAAATGATTCACTGTTATATCCGATCCTAAGTAGTTCTGAAACACAAAATAAATTTAGCATGTACTTATACTATTTGGGTTTCCCAAAACAAGATATTGATACAAAATGTGTTAAAATGGCTGAAGTTTATGGCTAAAGAAAAGGGAAATGACTAATTAAATATAAAAATTTACCAACTTTATTATTTCTAATTTTACAACAGATTCAGGTGTTTAAACCTGATTGGCTTCTTGATCCTACCCACTATGAACATTACTCAGTCTTATATTTTAACACCCTCAGTGTCACCTTTTCTTTGGTGTTTCATTTTGCAATTTATATGATCATTGCATCCAACTGCAATTGTTCTTCAGAAGGTTTCATTCCACTATCATAATGAATTATATTATCTTTAGTAAGTTGAATATATACTTGTTTTGGGGACTGGGCAGATTTTTTTCAGTTTTCACTTACAGTCATCAGCTTTGCCTATGATGAACCATCCTTAACCTTTTGGAAGCTTTCAAACATAAAAATGTTATAAGCTGAGCAAGGTTTTCCATACATTGTTATCTCTCTCCCTCTCTCTTCTCTCTTTTATTAATTCTTTCTTTTTTCTTAATTTTTAATTTTATTTATTTATTTTTGGCCTTGTTGGTCTTTGTTGCTGTGCACAGGCTTTCTCTACATGCAACGACAGGTGGCTACTCTTCGTTGTGGTGTGTGGGCTTCTCATTGTGGTGGCTTCTCTTGTTGTAGAACACAGGCTCTAGGTGTGCGGGCTTCAGTAGTTGTGGCTCGTGGGCTCTAGAGCGCAGGCTCAATAGTTGTGGCACATGGGCTTAGTTGCTCTGCGGCATGTGGGATCCTCCCGGACCAGGGCTCAAACCCGTGTGCCCTTCATTGGCAGGCGGATTCTTAACCACTGAGCAACCAGGGAAGCCCCTAATGCTTTCTTTTTAAAGTTTTTGCATGATTTCTTTTTCCAAAGCTATAATATGACTTGGAGTTAGCTGTTCTTGAATTCTGCTGCCTTTTGCATCTTCATATACCTGAGTTCCAAACTTTAAATATGGGTAGCTCTTCCTTAGAAAATTGAAGGCATGAAGTCAAAGTCCAAGACTTCTTTGTTTTTCTGTCACTTATTCTTTAACTTTTTTCTCTTTAAGTTTTTTTTCTTCTGTTTTATTAAGATATAATTAACAGGACTTCCTTGGTGGTCCAGTGGTTAAGACTCAGTGCTCCCAATGCAGAGGGCCTGGATTCAATCCCTGGTCAGGGAACTAGATCCCACATGCTGCAACTAAGAGTTAACATGCTGCAACTAAGAGTTCACATGCCGCAGCTAAGGATTCTGCATGCCACAACTAAGACCTGATGCAGCCAAATAAATAAATATTATAAAAATTGACACAGCACTGTATAAGTTTAAGAGTTCAGCATACTGGTTTGACTTACATATATCATGAAATGATTACCACAGTAAGTTCAGTGAACATCCGTCATCTCACCTCACTAAATTAAAGAAACAGAAATTTTTTTTTTCTTTGTGATGAGAACTCTTAGGATTTACTTTCTTAACATCTTTCATATATAATATACAGCAGTGTTGATTATCAAAGGCTTCTTTGGATAACTGTACAAGGTGGATGAAAATCATCTGGGTACATAGACCAAACTGACGCGTAGCCCATTTCCACAGCCAGTGCAGAGCTCTGCTCCTGACTTTTCCTGGATGCTCAGTGAGCCCCACATACCCAGAGAAGCACCGTCGCATGTGGGGATGGTGCAGATAGCCACCTGACACAATGAAACAACCCCAACTATGACACCTGGAGTGCATGTGCCCCTCCTGAGTTTATCACGCTTGCTGCTCTGGTTTTGTTTTGTTTTGTCTTTTTTGTTTTTTTATAAAAACATCCCTCTTAGAAAACATCACATGATTTTGTTTTAGATTTGGGTAATGCATAAAATGACAGCAATTTGTTTAGTCTCTGTGCAAATATTTGTAATGTTAATATTTTAAGATGCAGTCTGCAGTATCTTCAGTATGTTTTCTTTAGGCTTTCATTCAGCATTCAAACATGCCCAAGTCTCTCCCATAAAGAACACAAAGCAAAGAAAACAAAAAATAACCTTTCTCACCTCAGCCTCTGTCTCTTTTTTCCTCTCCTTCACAGCCAAACTTCTTAAAATAATCTCCTCTATACTCTGTTTAAACATGTCCCATTTACTCTTCCAGCCACTGAAATCCACTGCATGTTCAAGAAAAACCATTCTCATGTGATCATTGATGACATAAATTGTCATAACGAAGGAACAGTTTTCTATCCTTGCTTGGTCCTTGGGAAGCATATGTCACTATCAACAGTTCCCTCTTTGGGGCTCAGAACTGTCTTCTGGAAAATACTTGGATGTCTCAAAGGAATGCGAAATACAGCACATTCAGGATAGGATCAATGACATTCCCCAAAACTGTTCCTTAGCTGGAGTTCTGCAGGTCATGAATGGCACCACTATCTACTCCATGGATGGATATAATTTCAGTCAATAATATTTACATTTTTACTACTTCACAGTGTGTATATACATTGATTTGGGGGACACAAGGATATTTTTTGGAGTAGAATGCAAAACATAGCATAGTTTCATTAACTAAATAAGAAAAAATGTATACTTTTTTCCCCAGTCAAATTGAGAACTTGTTTTGCAACCAAAAATAAAATTTGTAAGTAGAACCTAGAATGTGTGCTGCTCAAGCACTTGGAAATTAGGGAAGAAGATGGCTTCTGAGAGTTAAACTAGTAAAATCTATAATTCTTCAATAAGATTAGTTATCTATGGGAGTAACCAAAAGTTGCTTTAAATTTTTCACTAAAGACTTGGGAAACACCCAATATACTAACATAGCATTCTGGGTGTAATCTCACTGGAATGTTTAGTAAACTCAAATATAATCAATTGTAAAATGTATGGAAAGCTCAAACTGAAAAGATATTTAGCTAGAAAACAGAAAATAAAATTGCAGCGAGTCAGACATTGACATGTATCTAGTGAAAGTCTTGAGGCAGGTATCCCATCCATTTGGTGCAGATGTAGGCCTCAGACTCTTGGAACTTAGTGCCACTAGATATTTCAGTTACATAACAAATTCCCCCTTCATGTTCGACTATCTAATCATAAACTGACTTTCTTAAACTGACTTTCCATGGAGACCAGTCTACATGAAAAGAATACAGCTATGCCACACATATTTACAAGTTCCAAAATATAAATAGTACACAAATACATTAGCCCTGAAGCTATACCTTAGTCTCTTTTGAGTTAGCTAATCCAGTCATCTTTGACTTCCCAATTTTAAACTCATCCATGATTTCTAGGCTCAGACTCTAGAATATGGAGGTCTAATTAAATAATTAAATGTCTCTCCTTGCAGGGAGACAACATTTACAGTAGCCCCTCCCCTGCAGTTTCACTTTCCTTGGTTTCAGTTTGGGACCCTATGTCAGTCTTGGTCCCAAAATATTAAATAGAAAATTCCAGAAGTAAACAATTCATGGGTTTTCAATTGTTCTGAGTAGCACAATGAAATCTTTCGCCCTCCCGCTCTGTCCTTCCCAGGATTCCCAGGTATCACATCATCTGCTCCTGATGTTCAACCATTGACATCATCAAGGCTTAATGATCCGGGGATCACCTGAAGCTAATGATCCTCCTGACATATTGTCAGAAGGTCAATATGTCCAGTGCTACATCATGATGCCTACATCATTCACCTCACCTCATTTCATCAGGTAGGCATTTTATCATCTCACATCATCACAAGAAGAAGGGTAAGTACAGTATAATAAGATGTTTTGAGAGAGACAAAGGCCGTATTCACATAACTTTTATTAGAGTATGGTGTTATAGTTATCTACTTTATTATAACTTGTTAATCTCTTACTGTGCCTAATTTTTTAAAATAAATTTATTTATTTTATCTATTTATTTTTGGCTGCATTGGGTGTTTGTTGCTGTGCCTGGGCTTTCTCTAGTTGCAGTGAGTGGGGGCTACTCTTCTTTGTGGTGCACGAGCTTCTTATTGCAGTGGTTTTTTTTATTGTGGAACACGGGCTCTAGGCGCACGGGCTTCAGTAGTTGTGGCTCGTGGGCTCAGTAGTTGTGGCTTGTGGGCTCTAGAGTGCAGGCTCAGTAGCTGTGGCGCACGGGATTAGTTGCTCCGCAATATGTGGGATCCTCCTGGACCAGGGCTTGAACCCGTGTCCCTTGCACTGGCAGGCGGATTCTTAACCACTGTGCCACCAGGGAAGCCCTGTGCCTACTTTTTAAATTAAACTTTATCATAGATATGTATGTATAGGAAAAAAGTAGTATATATATGGTTTGGTACTATCCTTGGTTTCAGGCATCCACTGGGGGGTCTTGGAACGTATCCGCCATGGATAAGGGGAGAAGACTACTGTACTAGCGAAATCCTTATACATTTGTGTAATTGATCAAATCTTTTTTTTTTAACATCTTTATTGGGGTATAATTGCTTTACAATGGTGTGTTAGCTTCTGCTTTATAACAAAGTGAATCAGTTATACATATACATATGTTCCCATATCTCTTCCCTCTTGCGTCTCCCTCCCTCCCACCCTCCCTATCCTACCCCTCCAGGCAGTCTCAAAGCACCGAGCTGAACTCCCTGTGCTATGTGGCTGCTTCCCATTAGCTATCTACCTTATGTTTGGTAGTGTATATATGTCCATGCCTCTCTCTCGCTTTGTCACAGCTCACCCTTCCCCCTCCCCATATCCTCAAGTCCGTTCTCTAGTAAGTCTGTGTCTTTATTCCTGTCTTACCCCTAGGTTCTTCATGACATTTTTTTTTCTTAAATTCCATATATATATTTTAGCATACGGTATTTGTCTTTCTCTTTCTGACTTACTTCACTCTGTATGACAGACTCTAGGTCTATTCACCTCATTACAAATAGTTCAATTTCATTTCTTTTTATGGCTGAGTAATATTCCATTGTATATATGTGCCACATCTTCTTTACCCATTCATCCGATGATGGGCACTTAGGTTGTTTCCATCTCCGGGCTATTGTAAATAGAGCTGCAATGAACATTTTGGTACATGACTATTTTTGAATTATGGTTTTCTCAGGATATGTGCCCAGTAGTGGGATTGCTGGGTCATATGGTAGTTTTATTTGTAGTTTTTTAAGGAACCTCCATACTGTTCTCCACAGTGGCTGTACCAATTCACATTTCCACCTTGATCAAATCTTTAACCAGGGTTTTGCTGTTGAAACTCTAGAAACAAATATATACTAATAAATGTTACTTAATTGACTTACTCCTTTGCCATTTCTACAAGAACAGTACCTTTAATGTGTAACTTCTATTAGTTTTAAACTTTACAATTTTCTTATTATATCACAGACTGGTAACTATATCACACACTTAGCATTAGTTACTCATATAGGTATTATGCCTATTCTTCTTGCCCCACCATTGTTAATTACCAAGATGATCTCATTTCATTTCATTGTTCAACATGAATTACTGGTTGAAGCCTAGTATGCTATTTCAGAACACATCCTGTGGTCTGATTCTAATCTCTTGACTTCTCTGGACATTTCAGATCGTATTTCTCATCATTTATTTTCCAAAGTTAGGAAACTGAGATTTTAATTTTTCTTTTTAAACACATTAATGTTTAATAAGCATCATGATCAAAAACATAATATAATTGTTTTCTCTTTTATATTTCCAACTCTCAATATATCTGTCAGCTTGGATCCCTTTTTTTTTTTCCTTAACTATTTTCCCTCTCCTGGTAAACTATAGTTTTACTTTCTTTCCTTCCTTTTTTTTTTTTGCCTTTTCTTCTGAGCCATCTCCAATATTCAACATAAAGAATGTCATTCTGGTTGCTGAAGATGCAATTTACTGTTCTTTGATACATAAAGACAGGTTAGCTCTCTATAAATTAAGGGATTTAATTGAGGATAAGCACTCTACTTGTATCTTTGAATTTTCAGTGCTTTGCACACGACTTAAAACAAAGTGGGACCCAATGGTAAATATTTTCACTCATGAATAAAACCCTTCATTTTCTCACATCAATGTAATAAAGAAACATTGACAAAGCTATATATTTTACTTCCTAGCCATATCTGAAATGTGTAATTATGTGGCTTGAAAGGTGTTAAAAAGTAGACAGTTACATATGAATGAGCCTCACAGCTAAATATGTCTATATTTAAAATTTTTTTCTACTCTTACATTTAACAAAAAATAGTATGGGTGTATAGTCCTGTGATGATGAAGTCTATAAAACCCCATTGAAAGACTGAAAATTTTGCCATTTTATATTTCTCGTTGTGTTTGTGCATTCACCTTTGTATTCTTTTTTATGCCTCATCTCATTTTCTCCATCAAACTTAAAAAAGGTCAGAATCATCACTTGCCATTGAGGTGGTCCTAAAGACAATATTATTTCCATATAACGTAGAACATAGTGTGCTATGAAAGAGATATTCATGGAAAAAGAAGTTTTTCTCATCTGCCTTTTCCTTCTGCCATTATCTTCCCACAAACCAAAATTATAATAGTTACTGGTAGTATTTTTTAATTTTTTGCTCTGTGCCAAGTACTGTTCTGAGAATGTGTGTATATTTAATTTCAAAACAACCACAATTTTTATTCTCATTTTTTTTCCCAGAAAAAAAGGAGGTCAAAAATCTTCTTTGCTAAGCATCATACAAAGGCTTTTTATTTATTTATTTAAGTACTGCCCTTTGTATGCTAGAGGCTCCATACCTCCATAGCATATAAGGTGTATAGAACTTCTAGCATCCTTGTTAAATTATCCTCTTACTTGGTTTGCTCCAACCTGTTCCAACATTTTTTTTTCTAACTTTTATTAATTAGTATTTTTGCTATCTTTGTAAGGCATTTCTGGGCCTACTACCAGATATAAAAATACAACATAAAGTATTGTTAACATTTACTTACTTGTTGATACACTAACCATGAAATGGCAGTGCCTTGACATGGCATCTTTATTTTACTGAGATGATAAATTTTTTATTTGCTCATTATGTTTCATCGGTGAGTGGTCAAACATTTATTAAATAGAGATGAAGTAGATTAAGCTTAAGCTTAGAATGCTCTTTTCTTTCTGAATAATTTTATATTATTTCCAGTAGATACCTGCATTAATGACTTTTTAAAAATTAGTTTCAAAATAGCATCATAACTAAAATTTTATCTATGTAGCTTTGTGGAGATATGGGTAACATTTAAAGTTGCTCATATAATCTATTTTAAGAACTTAATAACCTGGATATTTTGTTTTCTGCTACATTTTTTAAACTAAATAATAGGCAGAATAAGTAGAGTCACTGCCAAATCTGAATTTTTTGCAAATTTTTATCACATCTTCCTATTGTGCTCTTTCATTTCACTTTAATTCCTTTGGTTCATTTTAATTCTATGTAATTACTAAATACAACAATGGATGATTATAATTTTTTAAAGATAACAATTTAATAAACTTTAGAAGAATTTTCCTGGTCCCATGGCTAACGAATTCTCTCTCCAGGATACCGTTTGTCTGGCTCGTTCTTCAGTTTTTACAACAGAATAATTTAAATTTGGAAGTTAATTGTGGGAATAAGGGTAGGAATGATGTTTACCTTTATGCAAAGCAATGACCTATGATTACAGGAACCTAGAAAAAGCTGTTGGGAGAGATAAATGCATCTATTGAGAAAGTGTTTGCATTCATTTAAGGTTGAGGCAATCTGGTTAGTTTGCATAAAGGGAGGTTTTTATGATGAGGTAGGTACTTAATTCTTTCAGAGAGATTGGGTGTATTCAGGTGTGGTCTTGTCTCTACAACCTGGAAGACAGTTTCACCTCCCTGTTTTTTAAAGTCCAGTGTGTCTGGTAGATCTACATCAACCAAAGCTCTGCTAGGAATAGCTCTTCAAGGACATTATTGAAATTTGAGACTTGTTTATATTGTCCCCTCCCTCTGTGGATTAAATGCTAATAACCAGTTTTTTCTTTCTTCAACTTAGATCTTTAAAGGTTATATCTGTTACTCTGAGTCAATAGAAGGGGTATGTTTGGACCAGTAGCTGTGCAAACTTTTTTTGCAGTAGATAGCAGTAGGAAAAAGTGTAGGCTTTATGCTTGTAAAAACATTTACGGTCTCCTAGCAATCTGCAGTGATGCTATGCAAGTCTGACAATAGATGAATGTTTTCTAATGTCATAAAACTTTACAGTAATATGGGAAACTTACTTAACTGTTTGCCTCAGGAGTTGAT